>NC_041383.1:167461757-167491791 GCF_002162155.2 Triticum dicoccoides
AGCTCGCTGCCGGCGACTCCCTTAGTCCCCGCTAGCCTGTCGACCACCGGGAGGACCGCCCTGGACTGGCGGATCCATCCCCGCCCTCAGAACCCCGCGGGGAGCCGCCATTCGCCGGTGTCGATCGTCGGAGCCCCGCCTCTGCTCGGACAGAGGAGGAAGGAGACAGGGGCGACCGGTCAAACCTGACCAGTGGGCCCCAGGGACCGACTGTTAGTGACCACGAGCCGGTCCATGCTGGATTAAGTGAAGGCGTATTTCCAGAAGTACGCCTCCTCTGTTTTGTTTTATTTGAAACGTTTTTCTCTTTTTCACTTTATTTTAAAAACAGAAATTTGACTAAACTTTGACTGGACATATCTTTTAAAATAAAACTCCAAATGAGTTGACTATTTTTCCTACCTCTCTCAAATTTCACCTAGTTTATTTTAGGATTTATTTCAAAAATAATTAGGAAAACTTTTTGTACTGTTTTAAAGTTTGTGTTAATTTGAATATTTTCAAAAAATAGGATTTTGAAGAAGAAGACAACTTTCAAAAGTGCAAGCATTCTGAACCCTGGCATAATATTGTTGTTTGTTGTTTGATACGGTTACAACACCACCCTAACTCGAAGGATTCGTTATTTTATGTGATGATATGATCATACTCGTGAGTGCAAGATGAATATCCTTGCTGTTGGAAAATGGTTATGCTTGTGACAGTAATCATCCTCGTATACCTTTCATGCCTACTGGAAGGAAGCCAGGAAAGCCTATGTCTTGGGTAGACATGAGCTTGTCCCTAGTTCCTCGTCGAGACGGTTGTGTCCGGTATGGCATGATGAGGTATGATGAGTGGTGATTCTTTCTGTTGCTTGAAATATATTGGTTATGATAATCGTGCAGGGATACTTAAACCTCCTGAGTCGACCGTAGATCGAGTCTTGTTCCAGTAACCCCCATACTTGTTTCGTACTACCACTTGTCCCTGCCATAGGTAGGGTACGGTTCAGTAAGTTGTCAACGCCTTTATAGCACACACCGTACAGAGAGGCCATGGTGGAAGATATCGGCTGCAGCCGGTAGGCATGCCACCTGGTTCGGGGGCATGGGTGTTTCCGGTTGTAGCCGAGGGGGTAGCTCCCCTAGTTTGCGCGCGTTATAAATTTTGTGATCCCATGCTAATCGAGGTTGTAGACTCCCCACTTAGAGTTTTGCTTAACGGGTGTCGTGGGTGATTCCAGACACCGGTATGTTAGGCTGGTGTGTGCGGTCAGGTGTGTTCTCAACTAAAAGACCATAGACGGAATTAGTCCCGATGGACTAACATAATCCGTTACTCATGGGTAAAGAGTACACCCTCTGCAGAGATTATATCTATTCGAATAGTTGTGTCCATGGTTAAGGACTATAGTCTGGGATGGGTCAAGTGTCGGTCTTAGTGTCGGTCTTCGGAGGAAAAACTGATAAAACAGAACATTGATTATGACCTGTGACATATGATGATTTTGATTATTATTGTGGACTAACCATTTACATTATTTGAATTATTGAGTATCCCTGGGATGGTTCTACCTCCTAGATATTCACTGTTATTATTCTCTTATAAGCCCTTTATGTGGTGTCTCTCAGACGCCCGACTGTGGCATGCTTGTCATGTAAATTATTTATAAGCCCTTTATGTGGCGTGGCTCAGACGCCCGACTGTGCCATGCATGTCATTTAAATTACTTATAAGCCCTTTATGTGGTGTCACTCAGACGCCCGACTATGGCATGCTTGTTATCTAAATTATTTATAAGCCCTTTATGTGGCGTCACTCAGACGACCGATTGTGGCATGCATGTCATTTAAATTACTTATAAGCCCTTTATGTGGTGTCGCTCAGACGCCCGACTGTGGCTTGCGTTAAATTATTATCCTTTCGAGGCATCGGTTCAGACACCCGATTGGTGCATTCTATTTTTACTCCATTATTGCATATTCATGTTGTATATGAATAACCTGCTTTCGTGCATCATGGATTTTATTTTGTGACTGACGTTGTGATCATGAAATGTTTCAGAGCATGTTTATCATTCGTTATATTATACCTATGTTCATAATATTTGCGAGTACATTCAAAAGTACTCACTGGCTTGTCCCTGGCTATTGTCTTGGCCAGACTTCTTGCACGGAGAGGAGCGTTGCGATGACAGCCCCGGAACCTATGCAATGGTGATAGCAGCCTCGCGAAGATAGGAGTTATCCTGGGGCTGGTGAGTACAAGGGCCATTTTTCTGGGAAATTAATACCCAGAAAACCGGCCGCGACAAGCCGGCGGGACCCACCAGTCGGCGGGCCCCAGCGGCCGGCGAAGAAGCCGGCGGTCGTAGACACTGACGGCTAGGGCCCACGCCCAGCCAGATTACCATTATACCCCTGGGGGTAGGCCTATATAAATCCTCCAGGGCACCCATGCAAAGGGTTGATCCCTGAGAGTTTTAGCCATCACATAGAGGGGAGAAGAGAGCTAGCCTTGCCCTTCTTCCTCCTCTCGCTGAACCGCTCAAGGAGCCTCTTGTAGCCACTTATTGATCTAGTGATCATGCGGAGACCCCGCAAAGCAGGACTAGGGGTGTTATCTCCACGGAGAGCCCCAAACCTGGGTAAGATCCACCGGTGTGCATGTCTTCGCCTTATCCCGTTTCCAGGCACCGGTGATGTCTTACTGGCTCCCACAATGATAAGCCACCCATTGGCATATGTCGCACCTACCACCCGACACCAGGACACCGCCCGGACATGACTGAACAGCCTCAAGCCCAACAGCATCAACAACTGGTGGGATTTCAGTGATGTCTTCGTCTGGACCTTCACCAGCATGTACAAGCGCCCCCAAGCCTCGTCAACTCTCCATGTGCATCCAGGGGCCAACCGAGTCCACGCGTGACTACCCAATGCGCTAGGCCGAGTTGCACAACTCCTGCAAAGGGGTGCACGAGGTGCAGGGCATCGATTACTTCACCGCCGGGTGCAGAAAGGGCACTCTGCTCAAGCACAAGATTCTGTGTGACGAGTCGGCTACATTGGACGAGCTTCTGGTCATGGCAGACAAGTATGCCACCGCCGACTCCTCCATGAAGTCGGGATCCAGGTTGACGCGTCTGGGAAGGTGATCCAGTCGGCTACTCTAGTTCCGGCTAGTAACACCAACCGGCGCCAACAGCCAAACGACAACAAGAGCAAGGCCCAACAGTCGGCTTCCAACAACTGGCAAGTAGCCACTATCGAGGATCAGCAGCCGGCCGGGCAGCCCGGCCCCAAGCTTCAGCAGCGCGGCAAGGGTGCCTGGCAGCCTGCGTTCTTCTTTCAGCAAGCCCTCGATGCCCCATGCAAGTTCCACAGCAGCGCGAAGCCATCCAACCACACCACCCCGAAGTGCAACTATCTCGCCCGCATCGCCAAGGGTGAGGCCTTGCCACCTCCTCTGCTAGGCGGCCAGGCGTCTCCGGCTCTTCAGTAGCCGGCCTGTCCTGCCGGCATGCTCCAAGATGAGTTCCCAAACGAGAATGCCACCTATGTCGTCTTCACCAGTGAAGCCGACAATAGGCACATTCGGCGGCAGTGATCAGTTTGCTGCATTGCTTGAGTTTTTGGGTTCGATATATGCAGGTATATGGACTCCTCGACTTACTGAGGGCAATTGGCAAGACAGTACTTAGCTAGCAAGCATGCTTCCTTTCAATCCTCTCTGTCTGTTTGCTGCAGTTCAGTTCGCAGCTATGTAGAACTGAGATCGCTGCATTAATAGATCTCCCTTGGATATTCAGTTTGCTCAAACTTTCAGCAAGGGGTTGTTTATTGACAGTGACGGTTGGTCAATCCTGGATACCAAAAGACTAGAAGCTCTGATGACCCAAATTCCATGCCAGTCTTTTATACTAGAGACCAAAGAAACACATATTGAACAACTTGACATGCTGGCTCATGAGTCCATTCGGGGTTCAGCTGCCAACTTTACTGGGCCGGCTCTTGGGGGTCAAAACATGCATGATCTGGGTTGTGAGAATGTAGCTCCTCCGTCGAATGTTCAGAATTTGAGTGATCATTTTGGGAGGATGATTCTGCAGGAGCCTGGGAAGGTGGACACCTCTAAGTTACGCAGAAGCACTAGATCCACTCGTTATGATGGATTCACATTCCCACAAATCTCAGACACTAAAAATGTTGCCTCTAATGTGAAACCAAGGAAGATTCCCGCTGTCAATGATAATATGTTTGCTACTGCTCTAGCTGGTAGTAGTGGTGTTAGTGTCAGGACATCTGCTGAGATCCCAGGGCCGACACCAATCTCTATCATTCAGCGGGTGGGTACGATCAAATGTGGCATACCTCCAAAAGAACTTAGTGTTGAGAAGCTGTAGGCGGCCCTGAACTCCAAAGCGTCTCCCTAGAGATGCATCAGGTAGAAGATGGAACATTCTCTGCTGGAATGTTCGTGGAATAAATGCTTAAAACAAACACATAGACATTCGTAATGTTATCGATGTTAGTGGTTGTGATGTTTCATGTTTGCAAGAAACCAAGCATACCATGTTTGATCAGGATTTTGTTAAACTTATTTGTCCTAAATGCCTAGATAAGTTTTCGGTCATTCCCTCTGATGGTGCTTTAGGTGGTTTGTTTACTGCGTGGAATTCCTCTAGCTTCTCTGGTTCTGTGATTTTAGAGGAATCTTTTTCGTTGGGCATCAAATTTACTTCGACTCACTCCAATGCGGATTGGACCCAAGCTAACGTTTCTGGCCCATGTGATGGCATTGGCCGCATGAACTTCACTGGCTTTCTCTTTAGCATCAACATTCCGATCACTGAGGATTGGATATTAGCTGGGGACTTTAATTATATTCGTGCTCCTGATAATAGAAATAAGCTTGGAGGGAATAATGCTAATATGTTGACTTTCAATGATTTCATCCACACTTAATCTTTGATTGAAATTCCGATCAAGGGTGGGTCGTATACCTGGAGTTATATGCAGGACAACCCGTAACTTGAACAATTGGACTGGTTTTTGTCCTCGGTCCACTAGACTTCCTCCTATCCTAACACCATGGTGCTACCTCTGGGTAAACTTGTATCAGATCATGTGCCATGTGTGATCAGTATTGAGTCCAGTATACCAAAAAGTAATATCTTTCGCTTTGAGAATATCTGGATACATCACCCGGGCTTCCATACAACAATTTAGAATTCCTGGCACAAACGTTGTCATGCACCCAATTCCTGAAGGAGTTGACAGTTCCCTTTACTACTGATGAAATTGATCAGGCTGTCAAGGAAATGCCCACTGACTGAGCACCGGGCCCGGATGGGTTTAATGGTTGTTTCTTGAAATCTTGTTAGCACATCGTAAAACATGATTTTTATAAACCCATCATGGATTTCTATGATGGGGACCTTGACCTGGAAAGTCTGAACACATGTTTCATTACTCTGATCCCCAAGTGTCAATCTCCAGACACTGTGAATGACTATCACCCAATCACTCTACTAAACTGTTGTCTGAAACTCCTAACCAAACTGCTTGCGAATCGCCTGTAGTAAGTTGTTCTTCGTATCGTCCACAAAAACCAATATGGTTTCCTCCGTAGCAGATCAATTCAAGATTGCATCGCTTGGGCTTTCGAATACATTCATCAGTGCCAATCATCGGCGAGGAATATCTTGCTACTCAAACTAGACTTTGCCGAGGCATTTGACACCATCGAGCATAAACCTATGATAGAGATTATGCGAGCAATGGGTTTTGGAGATCGCTGGCTCAAGTGGATCTCTTCCATTTTCTCGTCTAGAAAGTCATCGGTTTTGCTCAATGGGACCCCGGGGAGGCAATTCAAATGCAAACGTCGGGTGCAGCAGGGTGACCCCCTGTCACCGCTTATATTTATCTTAGCAGCTGATCTACTCCAAGCCGCGATAAATAATGCTTTCCATGCAGGGATTCTACATAAGCGATCCCCTCCTCTGAGCAAGATTATTCGGTTGTCTAGTATGCAGACGACACAATTGTGTTCCTGCCTATAGAGAAGGAGCAGGCTGAGTGCATGAAAAGGCTTTTGGTGGATTGTACTTCTTCTATTGGGCTGAGATTAAACTTTCAAAAATCCACGTTGATTCTGATAAATCTTCAAGGTGATGAGGCCTAGGTTTTTGCGGATATATTTGGTTGTGTTGTAGGTCAAATGTTGTTCACATATCTGGGGTTGCCGCTTGGAACCACAAAACCTACGGTGAATGATCTCATGCCCCTAGTGGCGTCGGTTGAAAGAAAAATTTCAATGGCTACCAACCTGCTGGACTATGGCTCTAAGCTCACCTTTGTTAACTTGGTGTTGTCATCCTTAGTGGTGTACGCCATGTGCTCCATCAGGATACCCCCAAAGATCGTGGAACATCTAGACAAGTTACGCAGCACTATTTCTGGAATAAGCAAACTGACGATGGCCCCAAGCATAACTCGCTCGCGGCTTGGGATCTTATCTGCAGACCAAAACTGAAGGGAGGCCCGAGCATTGTCAATCTCAAGATTTAGAACCAAGGACTGCTCCTCAAACAGCTATACAAGTTCTATAACTAGCTGGACGTCCCATGTGTAAAGCTGGTCTGGACATCATACTACCCACATGGTGTGCCCCATGTTGCGGATCCATGTGGCTCCTATTGGTGGAGAGACCTGCTACAGCTCTCTGACACCTTCAGGGGTGTTATGTAGGTTAAGATTGGAGTTGGCAGCACAACCCTATTCTGGAAGGGTCTTTGGAATGAACAACTCCTTACTGAATCTCATCCTAGAGTGTTCTCCTTTGCCAAGAATGAGGACATTACAGTTCAAAAACTGCTGACGTCAACCACCATTGGTGAGGCTTTTCATCTGCCGATGTCTCTCCAAGCCAGAGAGAAAATCAACTCACTGCAACAACTTACGATGGGGTTGGATCTGGGTAATAATCAGAAAGATAGATGGTTGTGTGTCTGGGGCCACAAAGAAAGAGGGATGTTTAAGTCCAATGAATACTATAAATTCTGTTTTAGGGACGTGCATGTAGATGAAGTATTTGCTTGGATTTGGAAATCCTATTGCACCAACAAATGGAGGGTTTTTGCCTTGCTGCTGCTGGCTGATTGCCTAAACACACGTAACATGTTGCAGAGGAGGGAGTATAAGCTGGACGGGGATGTGTACACTTGCTTGCTGTGTGCCTCGCCACCTAAAGAGACTGTTGTGCACCTATTTTTTACATGCCCGTTTTTTGTCCAATGCTAGAACCAAATTTGCATGAGCTGGCCTGACTCAAGCTGTAGATTTGACCTTATGCATGGGGGGATTGCATGGAACAGGCCGTTGTTCATGGAAACCTTTGTCATTGCTGCCTGGGGGATCTGGAAGGAGAGGAACAACAAACACTTTAGGGGAGTGATGCCCTCCCTGAAATCTTGGAGGGAAAGATTCAAAAAAGACATGTCTATGATGGTGCATCGAACCAAAGATTCCCTTCATGGATTCATTGAGGCCCTGGTGGCTGCTAGTTAGTGTGATCTATTGATGCTTACTTAGTGCAGCTGGTGTAATCCTCCCCCTTTCTGTTCTTTTGAGTGGACTGTCTAGCACCACCCACTAACCCCCTCTGCTTCATTCTGTAACTAGATAGTACACTTTGACTGTTTTGTCCCTTAAGTAAAAGTCAGTAGGAGCCTCTCCTACTGTGAGAGAATTTAAAAAAAAACGCTAGGTGAATGTCGTCGCCTCAGGGGTCCCCCAATTCATGCACTGGTCTGAGAGGCCTGTCACCTGGAGCCGTGATGACCACCCGGCTGAAATGCCCGCTCCTGGTGCATATGCAATGGTGCTGGAGTCAACTTTCTCTACAGAGAGGCGGGCTTGCCGTTTCTGCCAAATTCTAATAGACGGTGGCAGCATCATCAACATCCTCTACCGTGACACCATGGAGAAGCTGGGCATCAAGGAAAAGCAACTCTAGCCGAGCCGGACCGTGTTCCATGGCATCGTCCCTGGGCTTTCCTGCTCTCCAACCGACAATATCAAGATTGACGTCATGTTCGGCGACAAGACCCACTTCCGCCGTGAGCCCATCTGGTTTGAGGTGGTCAACCTGGACAGCCCCAGCCACAAGCTCTTGGGCCGGCCTGCACTAGCCAAGTTCATGATGGTCCCGCACTACGCTTACCTGAAGACCAAGATGCCAGGTCCTAATGGCATCACCACCGTTGTCGGCGACTACAAGAAGTCACTAGAGTGCACCGCTTCCAGCTCCTAGCTAGCTGAGTCCCTCGTCATCACCGAAGAAAAGCAGCTCCTTGACCGGGTGGTGGCCATGGCTGCCAAGCAGCCGGAAATGCCTACTGACCTCAAGGACAATGAAGGCGAGGCCTCCTTCCAGCCGACCAAGGAAACCAAGAGGATCATCTTGGACCTGGGGCACCCGGAGAAGTTTGGTGTCATAGGGTTAAACCTTGGCAACAAATAGGAAAGCGAGCTCGTCGATTTCCTCCATAAGAATCGGGACATCTTTGTATGGTCTCCCAAAGACATGTCGGGTGTTCCGAAGGATTTCACCGAGCACAAGCTACATGTGAGGCCGGATTCTAAACCAGTCAAGCAACCCCTCCACCGCCTATCAGAAGAGAAGAGAAGAATCATTGGTGAAGGGATCGCTCGGCTTCTGGCAGCTGGCTTCATCATGGAAGTGTTCTACCCGAATTGGCATGCCAACCCAGTCCTTGTTTTAAAGAAGAAGAACAAGTGGTGCATGTGGACCGACTACACATGCCTCAACAAAGCCTTCCCAAAGGATCCGTTTGCCTTGCCTCGGATCGATCAAGTGATTTACTCCGCGCCCGGCCGCGAGCTGCTGTCCTTCCTGGATGCCTACTTCGGCTACCACCAGATCAAGCTGGATCCGACCGACCGCTTGAAGACCGCCTTCATCACTCCATTCGACGCCTTCTGCTACATCACCATAACATTCGGCTTGAGGAATGTTGGCGCCACCTTCCAGCACTGCATGCAGAAGTGCCTCCTGAAGCAACTCGGCCGCAATGCCCAAGTCTATGTGGACGACATTGTGGTGAAGAAGGAGAAACGCGACACCCTTATGGATGATCTCAAGGAGACCTTCGACAATTTCCGCCGCTTCCAAATCAAGCTCAACCCGGAGAAGTGCATCTTCGGAGTACCAGCCGGCTAGCTCCTTGGCTTCCTTGTTTCTGATTTCGGGATTGAGTGCAACCCCACAAACATCAAGGCCATCGAGCAGACAAAGAAACCAACCAAGCTGCATGATGTCCAAAAGTTTACCGGGTGCCTAGCATCCCTCAGCCACTTCATCAGCTGGCTGGGCGAGAAGGCTCTCCCTCTATACCAGGTTATGAAGAAAACCACTTGCTTCGAGTGGACCTATCAGGCGGATGAAGCTTTCCTCCAGCTCAAGCGTATGATGTCCACACCGGCTATCCTAGCCGCTCCAACTGCCAAGGAAACCATGCTCTTCTACATCGCCGCCGCCAACCGGGCTATCAGCACGGTGATCATTGTCGAGCGCGCAGAAGCCGGTAAGCGCAGCCGGTCCAGAGGCCAGTCTATTACCTGAGTGAGGTCTTGTCTGCCTCCAAGAAGAATTGCCCCCACTACCAAAAGATGTGCTATGGCATGTACTTTTCCACCAAGAATCTGAAGCAGTACTTCCAGGAGCACACCAGCATGGTCGTCTACACTGCCCCCTTGCCGAGATCATGGGCAACAGTGATGCATCAGGCCGGGTGGCAAAGTGGGCCATTGAGCTGGCTCCCCACACCATCCTCTACCAGCCCCACACCGCCATCAAGTCCCAAACACTGGCCGACTTCCTAGTCGACTGGGCCGAGACCCCGTACCTGCCGCCAATGCTAGATTCTACCCATTGGCGGATGCACTTTGATGGCTCGAAGACATGCACCGGTCTTGGATCCGGCATCCTCCTTACCTCTCTCAAAGGCAACAAGCTGAAGTACACGCTGCAAATCCACTTTGCCGCCTCCAACAACGTAGCCGAGTATGAGGCGCTCATCTACGGGCTTCGACTAGCCAAGGAGATTGATTGGCATCTTCCGCATCCTGTGGTACGGCGACTCGGACTTGGTGGTCCAGCAGTATTCTGGCGACCGGGACGCCGAGGATGCCAACATGGCGAGCTACCTCTTCCTCGTCCAACAGATGAGTGGGCACTTCGACGGGTGCGAGTTCATCCACGTGCCAAGAGCCGACAACAAAGCAGTCGATGCCCTGGCCTGCATTGGCTCCACCCAGCAGGCCATTCCAGCCGGCATCTCCCTCAAGTGCCCGTGCAAGATGTCTATGAAGCCTTCGTCGGAATCAGAGTCTATCTTCATGCCGGTTGAGCCTCCAGCAGTCGGATTCGGCCCGAGGACTCCCACAGGCGGCTCGGGGGCAGTAGCACCTGCACCCAGCCCGAGGACTGCTGCAGTCGGCCTAGGGGCTTCATCGATGCCATCAGGAGCGGCCGGCTCCATCCCACCACCTTCCAACCTGGCCACACTATTGCTAGTTGCCATCTTCACGGTGGTGGAAGCACCGTCTTGGGCGCAACCCATCCGCAATTTTCTGGTGAGCCGCGTGCTACCAGCCGACGAAGTGTTGGCCCGGCAGATCCGACGTCGGGAAGGAGCCTACTCCATCATCAATGGAGATCTCGTCAGGTGCATCATGGTTGGCGTCTTCCAGTGTTGGATGGAGCCGGAGAAGGACATGGCCATCCTCAGGGACATTCATCAAGGCGAATGTGGCCACCATGCCACCTCCAGGTCTCTCATGGCCAAAGCCTCCCGCCATGATTTCTTCTGGCTGGCTGCTTTGAATGATGCCAAAGAGTTGGTCCGGAAGTGCAAGGGGTGCCAGAAGTTCAGCACCAAGCAACACCAGCCGGCCTCCGCCCTCAAGACCATCCCCATCACTTGGTTGTTTGCCATGTGGGGCTTGGACATGGTGGGCCCGTTCAAGATAGCACACGGCAGCATGACCCACCTATTGGTCGCCGTTGACAAGTTCACAAAGTGGATCGAAGGCAAGCCAATCAAGAAACTAAACGGCCTGACAACTGTCACGTTCATTGTGGACCTCACCATTCGATACGGCGCCCCCCACAGCATCATCACCGACAATGGCACAAACTTCGCCAAAGGCGCCTTGGCCCATTTCGACGCAAATCAGGGCATCCGGCTGGACCTTGCGTCTGTTGCCCACCCGCAGTCAAATGGCCAGGTGGAGCTAACGGCCTCATCTTGTCCGGCATCAAGCCCTGGCAGGTCGAGCCGCTGGAGCGCTCAGCCGGCTGCTGGATCAAGTAGCTGCCAGCCGTCCTTTGGAGTCTTCGGACCATGCCCAACAGATCAACCGGCTTCACGCCCTTCTTCCCTGTGTACGGGGCCGAGGTTATCATCCCTACGGATATTGAGTTCGACTCGCCTCGCTTCACCATGTACATGGAGGCAGAAGCCAAGGGGGCACGAGAAGACGGCATCGACATGCTCGAAGAGGCCTGACTGCTAGCACTCAGTCGGTCCACCATCTACCAGCAGAGCCGTAATAACCCACGAGTATAGGGGATCACAACTGTTTTCGAGGGTAGAGTATTCAACCAAAATTTATAGATTCGACACAAGGGGAGCCAAAGAATATCTGAAGGTATTAGCAGTTGAGTTGTCAATTCAACCAAACCTGGAGATTAATTGTCTGCATCAAAGTGATTAGTAGCATAGTAATATGAGAGTTTTGATGATAGCAATAGTAACGGTAATAGTGAGAGTAGTGATTTTGTAGCAGTAACAATAGCAGTAGCAGCAGTAGTAACTTAGCAAGAACAATATATGGTAAATTCGTAGGCATTGGATCGGTGACTCGTTGGATGATGTTCATCATGAGACAGCCATAACCTAGGGCGATACGACACTAGCTCCAGTCAATAAATATAATGTAGGCATGTATTCCGTAAATAGTCATATGTGCTTATGTAAAGAACTTGCATGACATCTTTTGTCCTACCCTCCCGTGGCAGCAGGGTCCTATTGGAAACTAATGGATATTAAGGCCTCCTTTTAATAGAGAACCGGAACAAAGCATTAGCACATGGTGAATACATGAACTCCTCAAACTACGGCCATCACCAGGAGTGGTCCCGACTATTGTCACTCCGGGGTTGCCGGATCATAACACGTAGTAGGTGACTATAACTTGCAAGGCCGTATCTAGAACATGGATATAATGGTGATGACATAAACGGTTCAGATCTAAAATCATGGCACCCGGGCCCAAAGTGACAAGCATTAAGCATGGAAAAGTCATAGCAGCATCAACCTCAGAACATAGTGGATACTAGGGATCAAACCCTAATAAAACTAACTCGATTAAATGATGAATCTCATCCAATTCCTCACCGACCAGCGAGCCTATAAAGGAATAACTCACTCCCGGTGGGGAGTATCATGGAATTTGCGATGGAGATGTGTTTGTGATGACAAAGATCAAAGATCCCCCTCTCCGGAGCCCCAAACGGACTCCAGATCTGGCCTCCCAGTGAAGAACAGGAGACGGCGGTGGCTCCATCTCGTGAAACACAATAATTCTTTCTCCCTGATTTTTTCTGGAATAATGCGATTTGTTAGCGTCGGTTTCAGGGTCTGCGGGGCCACCAGGTGGGGACAACCCACCGGGATGTGCCTGGGGGGGGGGGGGCAGGCGCGCCCTGGTGGGTTGTGCCCACCCAGGTGCCCCCTCAGGTGGCTCTTGACTCTAGAAATTCTCTTTGTTGATATAAAAATCCTCGCAAAGTTTCATTCCATTCTGAGAACTTTTATTTCTGCACAAAAACAACACCATGGTAGTTCTGCTAAAAACAGCATCAGTCCAGGGTTAGTTTCATTCAAATCATGCAAATTAGAGTCCAAAACAAGAGGAAAAGCGTTAGGAAAAGTATATACGGCGGAGACGTATCAACTCCCCCAATCTTAAACATTTGCTTGTCCTCAAGCAATTTAGTTTATAAACTGAAAGTGAAAATGAAAAACTTATACAAACTCTTTTGCTCTTGTTTCATAAATAAGCTTAAACATCACCCTGGTTTTCAGCAAAGATTATAACTAACCATGTCGATAGTAACTCTTAAAAATTATATTAACTCATATCAATGACATAATCAGCTAGAGAGCAATAATAAAACATCTCAAATAACAACACATTGCCAAGACAACCATGATACAATATGACAATAGTGGTATCTGGCTAGCCCTTTCTGAGACCGCAAAACATAAATGTAGAGCACCCCCAAAGTTCAAGCAGCGACTAAACATTGTAATTCATGGTAGAAAAGATCCAGTCATGATGCACCCAACATTAGCTATTCACAATGCATCAGCATGACAACAGTGCTCTCAGGTTCTGGCGCTTATTTGAGAAGGTGATGACATAACATAAAAGTAAATAGATATTTCCTTCGCAGAAGGAAGCAGTGATTTGAAGAGGTGCCAGAGCTCAAGTTTTTAAAACAGAGGTAAATGAAGTTTTGAGACATGCACCCTTCTCATTTACTTCACGACTATAAGTTATCAATATCTTCCATGCTAAACACGCTAGTGGCGGTTCCCAAGTGGAAAAGTAAAGGTTATGACTCCATCGGGAGTTTTTATTTGATTATTTGAGAGATCAATTCTTTTTGCAATTTGGGACTGGGCATCCCTATTACGACCCTTTTCTCATGCGATTGAAAGTGAATAAACACTCGACCTGAGAATAACCCGCTTAGCATGGAAGATACCAACTACCTCCTACCGTTCCATGAACGATCCAGGCACACAAAAAGGGTATTTATTTGAAGCTTTTAGAGATGGCACATGAAAATTTACTTAGGACGGCAGGGCAATACCGCATATAGGTAGGTATGGTGGACTCATCTGGAATAACTCGGGTTTCAGGTTTTTTTATGTACAACTAGAGTTCTCACTTAGTATAGGCGAAGGCTAGCAAATAGGTTGAGAAGCTTCCAGCTAGAGAGCAACAACGGTCATGTACATGCATTATTCATAAGTAACACTGGATACTAGCATGAGTAGGATATGAACACCATGAACGTAAATATCATAGAGGCTATGTTGGTTTTGATTCAACAACATGCATGAACATGTGCCAAGTCAATCCACTCGAACATTTAGAGGAGGATACCATATCATCATACTACATCACAATCATTTTAACGCAATGTTGATATCCAAGATAAGTCATTATTGACTCCTAGCTACACTACAAAAAATACATTTCCGTGATGATACGTGTTTGTCACAGTAGGTCGCGTTTTTTGTCATGCATGTACATCCATGAGATTTTATGACAGAATCAAGATAGTCATACATGTGCTTTGTAGAAGTGTTCCCTGACATTACCAGAATTATCATCACGGAAGTGTCCACTTCCATGACAATAAATCGCGCGTCATAGAAGTGCTTTCGTCAAGGGTGACTGACACGTGGCATCCACCGTAACGGGACGCCGTTAAGCTATCGGTTCCGGTTTTGGATCCGATAACCCGCTAACAGCCACGACCAATGCCGATTTCCACGTGTAAAATTCTCATTGGCCGACAGAACCACGTGTCAGCTCCACGTTGGCACAGGTATCAGTCATCCAACGGTCGAGATGGGCCTATGATATGTTGACACATGGACGGGCCCAAAAGTGGCGCATAAAGTTTAAATGGGTCAGCCCAACTAAAGGCCCACAAGATTTAGCGGACCATAATAGGCCGGCCCAGCTAAAGGCCCACAAGATTTTGCAGACCATAATGGGCCCGCCCAGCTAAAGGCCGACAAGATTTAGTGGACCACAATGGGCCAGCCAAGCTAAAGGCCCACAAGATTTTGCACACCATAATGGGCCGGCCCAGCTAAAGGACCAACATTCTCAGTCAAGGCCCATACAGCTAGTGTCAAATCGGCTCGTCAACGACCTGTGCTAAACTTGTCATCATCGCGGCCCGTGGTCACTTCTAGCCCGTTAACAGTCCACTAAGTATTTCGGCCGAATTACGACCCAATGTATTTTCGGCCTGTTAAAGTCTTGCTTCATTTGGGCCCATTTACAGGACAATGAAACTTTCGGCCCACAAATGACCATGAAGGATTTGGGTCATATTCGGCCATGTCTGACATTCGGCCTGTTAGAGGCCCACTATATATTTGGGCCACTTTCAGCCTGTTATGATTTTTGGCCTATTAACGCCGGACGAAATCCATGGGCCATATGTGGCCCAACGTCACATTGGGCCCTTTAACGGCCCATATAAAAATGATGATAATCTAGCATGACCGAATTCCCGGCCTCTTAAAGGCCCGTGTATTAGGTCGGTGCATTTATGGCCCGTCTGAATTTCGGTCTGTGAAAGATCCGCATCGTAAATGGGCCACCATTTCGGCCTGCTAATACCAGTGGGTTATTTGGCACAATCTGGGCCCAATCTCACTTTCGGCCTATTAAAGGCCCATGTTTTTTATGGGCTCGAGATATTTACACCTGTAAATGGCCTATTTTACTGAGGGCCCAAATTATGTTTAGGCCTGTTAAAGGCCCACTATGGGCATAGGCCTAGCAGAAAAATATGAAAGCTTATGCTTATTTAGGCCCAGATATTTTTAGTGGGCTACATGCAAATTTCGGACCATAATCATTTTTAGCCCAATTGGAATGGGCCCGACGAATGTTGGCATGTTGGGCTCCTACGAAGCTTTCGGCCGAATACATTACTAAGATAAACCTACACTATACAAAAATAGCATCGTAATTACTGCAGCCTTTGGCAGCATCATAAATGTTGTATCACAACAAAATAAGTTCCGACCATACATCAAAAGGCCTGTTGGCATAAAGTTTACAGTCCTTGCAGATAAAAGCACCATCAGATGTATAGAAGCATAGATCATTTGACCTGAGTGCTAATGTTTCAGGCTGTAGAATCTAATGGAGCAGCACGATCTTCACCTTTTTTCCGCCATTGCTCTTGAACAACAAAGTGAATGTCTGATAGTCTTGTTTCAAAACCATTCATATCTTGATGACATTTGTCAACCACTATCGTTGTTTCTGAAACGACGTCCATTAGGGGTTGTACTTGTGTCTGGAGCACAGATATATCACTGTGTCTAGCAGGAAGATTTTGTTCAGTAGGCGATTTGGATGAGGTTACCTTGACAACCAACCCAGAATTACGCAGGAAGGTGCTTTTCGCACTGTTAGTGGAGAGATACTGTCGTGCTACAGCAAGAGGTGACATTGTGCCTGTGGTAGCCTCGTCACATTCAGGTGGTTGTGGCTGTTCAATCATTTGTTCCATAGCTTCCTGAAAGTTTGAACTTGTAGATTAGTGTACTAGATAAGTTACTAATGAGATAAAAACAAACAAAGTAGGTTACACGTTTATACATAACTTATTTTGGTGAACTATTGTAATACATTAGCATGTATTATAGTGCGAACTACATAATAAAATCACTTTCGGAACATATGTCTATGTAGCATGCCTACTGTATTGTCTATTTCCTCACATTCATTGACATCTAAGGATAAAGAGACATGGTTTAAAGTAGGATGAACATAGTATGAAATCATTCATATCATGGGAAAACAGATATAAAACAAACAGGCACTTTTATCATTGTGTGCGCACGTGAACATAACAACTAGATTACAGATCAAGACCAAAAGAATATCATTCATCTCTTTTAAACCATGTAAGGTGAAATGATACGTTAAGATAATTGTGTATAAAAGTTAACATAGTAACTAACATTGGCTACAAACCAAGTAGCTAAATGAACACATCACAGTACCAATTAGTTCAAAGGCAGGAGGAGTAAGGACTTCCAACAGCGGCTTGAACTAGTGTGCTCATGCCCTTCATCTTGCTGGTGTGACAATCCTTGAAGATTTGCACTGCATTCGGTTCAGGTTCTTTTTGGTCCGCACGAGATTTCCTCTGTATTTGGAACAAGTCAATATAGATACGATAATATGGCATAGAAAAAAGAAGGAAGTAGCAACTGTTTACAAGAGCCTCGCAATGTGCAATATAGCTACGGGATCCTGTTGTCTGTTGGAATTTCACTTTAGAATGGTTGGTCTTGTTCTTCAAACAGTTAGCCTAGAAGAAGATACACTTGCAAGGCACATACATAAATACAAGTTAAATATGTGGTCTGATCAAATACATATAGCCTACCTAATACTTTGGATCAGACCAGTGTTTAACAAGGGTTGTCCAGTCTTCATTTGTAATATATTCCACTAGAGATGTTTGGGCGATTTCATTGTTAGCCTTGCCTTCAAAGTGAGATTTTCTAAGGTGGTACCGATACTGTCGCAGAGCAGACTGAAAAAATGAGTTCATGTTTGTTTAGTTGCATCATCTTTCGGATCCAACTTGAACCTCATCTGTTGAAAAAAGAATGTTAGTCTTATTAGGAGGAAGCTAGAAAGTATGGGACAAAGCAAGACAATATTACTAATTGTGATGAATAACATTACTTACGGATAAATGGTCAAGGCAGGTGTTAAACTGGGTATTGTCTTTCACATTCCTATACTGGATCCACGTTGGGAGGATACGTGCATGACACCTAACGGCAACGGCTGCCTCTAATACTAACTTGGCTGACTCTATAGCACCACTTGGCCTTTTTAAACCTGCCTCAAAATGGATCTCCATTCTTCCTCCTTTAGATTTTGTTAATCTGTCAAGCATTATCCCTCATGTTTGTTTCCGCTTGCGCCGTGGTGCTAGTTCAACAATGAATATGGAAAGTGTTAGTGTACATCAAACTGTGAGAGTACATATAATGGAGCATGCAATCGCAACTTGACTCGGTCAGGTACCATCTTGGTGTTGATGCTCATGAGGTTCATTTGATCTTGCCAAGTCCCGTTGTGTCAGTAGTGCTTCGGAAGTAGTGTTAGGTGTGAAGGAAGCTTGGGAACTGGCCAATTCCGGAGAAAACGAACGAGTAACTCATTAAGATGCTAGTACAGTTGAAGCGGATGTTGCAGCTGGTGGAGCAGGTGATACTATGTTTGTATATTTAGCCGGTGGACTTGGACCTTCTACTGCACTACAAGTACCAGCAGAATCTCGACGGCAGATCCTTTTCCGTTTCACCCGACGAGTAACACCACTCCCTACTATATTATTTTCCTTGCTCTTTTTTGACTTTGCCATGTGAAGCCGTACCCACAACACAAAAGAATAAAATCGATCTTCAGAACTCATTGATGCATGATACAGACAAGCAATACTTTGATGTAAGACAACCGTATGAGGATGGAATATGTAAAAAAACAGGACGGCATGACATATTCACAGCTACGATGTGTAAACTAAGTAGAAGGATTTTCAGGAAAATAGAAGTAATGCAAGCTAGACACCATATGAAAGATGCAACCAATATTACTCTACCAAGTTAAAAGTGTCTTTTCATAAGTGGAAATTCAAAAAATTAGAAGCAGTACAACATAGAAATCAATGCAAGATCCAACCACCATCAAACTACCATGTTAAAAGCGTCCAATCATGAGCGACTGATGCGGGATACACAACAGTAGTACTTTGATGTAAGAACATGGTATGATAGATAGATGCAGTGTATTCTAGACACAGAAAGACATGTCATATGCACATGTATAACATATAAACTCAGCAGGTGCAATTTAATCAAAATAGAAGAAATATAGGCTAGACAACATATTCAACATGAAACCAATTATCACACTGTCAACTTAGAGCAAGCACCTGCAATGGTGGATTACGGGAGATGAACTCATCATGTAGACTTGGGACTTCAACTTCATTAGCAGTAGAAGTGGCAAATCTAGAGAGTCTCTGTTTGCGTCGGTGCGGAGGACCACCAACATCCCCTAACTTACTCTTTTCCTTCCTATTTTATGATATTGCCTTATGAAGTCAAAACCACAAGAAGATGAATAAAATTAGCTCTGCACAACTGGTTGATGCATGATACAGACGAACACTACTTTGATGTAAGGCAAGCGCAGGATAGGAGGATGGAATATATATAAAAAAGACAACATTTCATATTCACACGTACGATAGGAGGATGGAATATGTATGAAAAAACAGTAAGCGGAAGGCATTTCAACAAAATTAGAAGGAATGAAAGCTAGGCACCATATGAACATGCAACCAATATCACTTTATTAGGTAAAAAGTGTCTCTTTGTATGTGCCATTTTAAGAAATTAGAAGCAATACAAGCTAGAAGACAATGCAAGATGCAACGTACATCATAATCCCACGTTAAATTTGTCTTATGGGTAAGTGATTGTTGCAGGTATAAGTTGTAAGCTATGTAGATGCAATTCAACATAATCAGAAGAAATACAAACTAGACATCATACGGAAAACACAACCACATAAAATAGTTCCAAGTTAGAGCAAGCACCTGTGATGGTGGAGTAGGGAGATGTGCTCATCATGTACACATATGTTCTAGAAACTGGAACACGTGTCATATTCACATGCATTATGTGTAAAGTGAGCAGATGCAATTCAACAAAGTTAGAAGCAATACAAGCTATCCATCATATGCAACATGCAACCACATATAATAGTGCCAAGTTAGAGCAAGCACCTGTGATGGTGGAGTAGGGGAGATGTGCTCATCATCTACACAGCTACATTGACTGTCCAGCCTTGAGTTGTCTTGCAAATCTTGTTGGGAGGATGGCGGAGTAGAATCTGTGGAGACCCCCTGTTTGAGTTGCTCCGAAGGACCACCATCATCCACTACCGGACTAATTTCCTCAGCTGTAATGATTTTGCATTGTGAACCGATAAGAAAAAGGAATCAAATTCGCTCTTAAGAACTCATTCATGCATGATACTGACGAACACTACTTGGATGAAAGGCAAACACATGATGCGAGGATGGAATATGTATGAAAAATAGGATTGCGTGACATATTCACACCTATGATGTGGTAACTAAGCAGAAGGCATTTCAACAAATTAGAAGCACTGCAAGCTAGACACCATATGAAAGATGCAACCAATATCACTCTGCCAAGTTCAAACTGTATGGCGTTTCAACAAATTAGAAGCAGTACATGCTAGAAATCATAGGCAAGACACATCCAATATCACAGTGGTGACTTAAAGGTGCCTTATCATAAGTGGCTGATGCGGGATATGCAAGAACACTAGTCTGATGTAAGAACATCGTGTGATCAGATATAGTATGTTCTAGAAATAGGAACACATGTCATATTCACAGGCACTATGTGTAAAGTAAGCAGATGCAATTCAACAAAGTTAGAAGCAATACAAGCTGGACATCATACGCAACATGCAACCATATATAATAGTGCCAAGTTAGAGCAAGCACATGTGATGGTGGAGTAGGGGAGATGTGCTCATCATCTACATAGCTATGTTGACTGTCTAGCCTTGTGTTATCTTGCGAATCTTGTTGGGAGGATGCCGGAGTAGAATCTTTAGAGAACCTCCGTTTCAGTTGCCCGGAAGGACCACCATCATCCAATGCTTTGCCAATTTCCTTCAGATTTATTGATTTTGCATTGTGAGGTCAAACCGATAAGAAAAAGGAATATAATTCGCTCTTCAGAACTCATTCATGCATGATACTGACGAAGACTACTCTGATGAAAGGCAAAGTCATGATACAAGGATGGAATATGTACGAAAAAATGGATGGCTTGACATATTCACACTTATGATGTGGTAACTAAGCAGAAGGCACTTCAACAAATTAGAAGCACTGCAAACTAGACACCATATGGAAGGTGCAATCAATATCACTCTGCCAAGTTAAAACTGTCACGTCATAGGTGGCGTTCATCAAACTAGAAGCAATACATGCTAGAAATCATATTCAAGACGCAAACCAATATCACACTGCCAACTTAAAGGTGTCCCATCATAAGTGACTGATGCAGGATACACAAGAAGAGTAGTTTCATGTAAGAACATGGTGTGATGGACAGATATAGTATGTACGAAAAACAGGAAAGCGTGTCATATTCACACGTATCATGTGTAAGCTAAGTAGATACAGTTTACACTAATTAGGAGCAATACAAGCTAGACACCATATGCAACATGCAACCGGATATCACACTGCCAAGTTAGAGCAAGCAACTTGGATGGTGGGGTAGGGGAGCAGAGACTTGGACCTGGTAATGCACTATCAGTACAAGGAGAATTGGTACAGATGCTCCGTTTACGTTGCTGCAGAGGACCGCCATCATCGCCTTCCTTAGTCTTTTTCCTTCCTCTTTCTTGATTTTGCCTTGTCAAGTCAAACCCAGAAGAAAAAGGAATAAAATTCGCTCTTCAGAACTCATTGATGCATGATACTGACAAACACTACTTTCATGTAAGGCAGTCACATGATAGAAGGATGGAATATGTATGAAAAATAGGATGCCGTGACATATTGACATGTATGATGTATAAAGTGTAAACTAAGCACAAGGTGCTTGAACTTGTTAGAATCAATGCAAGCTAGAAACCATATGAAAGATGAAACCAATATCACTCTACCAAATTAAAAGGGTGCCCTAACAAATGTATTTAACCAAATTATAAGCAACACATGGCAACAGGCTAGAAATAATATGAAATATGCAACGAATAAAGGTGACTCATCGTAAGTGATTGATGCAGGATACAGAAAAGAGGTAGTTTCATGTAAGAACAAGGTTAACACATAGATGTAGTGTGTACCAAAAATAGGAAGGCATGTCATATTCATAGGTATAATGTGTAAACTAAGCATATGCAATTTACCCTAATTAGAAGCATTACAATCTAGACACCGTATGCAACATGCAACCACATATCACACTGCGAAGTTAGAGCAAGCACCTGTGATGGTGGTGTAGGGGAAGTGCGGTCTTCAAGTACAGAGCTACGTTCAATATCTTCATTTAGGCTTGATGTTTCTTGAGAATCATTTGGAGAGGATGAAATTGCATTCTTTATAAGAGTAGCGGGTCTCATATTAACCCACGGGCGTGACTGTCTCATCATAAGCGATAGATCCAAGATACACAAGAACAGTAGTTTGATGTAAGAACATGCATGGTGTGATAGGCAGATGTAGTATGTACCAAAAACAGGAAGGCGTGTCATATTCACATGTATAATGTGTAATCTAAGGAGATGCAATTTAACAAATTAGGAGCAATAGAAGCTAGGCACCATATGCAACATGCAACCAGATATCACACTACCATGTTAGAGCAAGAACCTTGGGTTGTGGAGTAGGGGAGATGAGATTTGGAACTAGCACTGCAGTATGAGTAGCAGGAGAATCTGCAGAGATCATCTGTTTCGGTTGCTCCAAAGGACCACCATCATTCCGTGCCTTTGTCCTTTCAGATTTTGCCTTGTAAAGTAAACCCACAAGAAAAAGGAATGAAATTCGCACTTCCATATTCGTTGATTCATGATACCGACGAACACAACTTTATGTATGGCAACCACATTGTGGGAGGATGAAATATGTATGAAAAACGCTAAGCAGAAGGAATTTCAACAAATTGGAAGCAATGCAATCTAGAAACCATATGAAAGATCCAACCAAAATCACTCTACCAAGTTAGATGTGTCTCATTATAAGTAGCACTTCAAAAAATTAGAGGCAATACATGTTTGAAATGATATGCAAGATGCAACCAATATTACACTGTCAACTTGAAGGTGTATCGTCAGAAGTGATTGATGAGGGATACAAAAGAAAAGTAGTTTGATGTAAGAACAAGGTTAATAGAAAGACGTAGTATGTACCTAAAATAGGAAGGCATGTCATATTCACAGGTATAATGTGTTAACTCAGCAGATGCAATTTACCCTAATTAGAAGCATTACAAGGAAGACACCGTATGCAACATGCAACCACATATCACACTGCCAAGTAAGAGCAAGCACCTGCGATGGTGGTGTGGGGGAATTGCGGTCATCAACTAGAGAGCTACATTGACTATATTTATTTAGCCTTGCCGTTTCTTGAGAATCATGTGGGGAGGATGACACTTCACTCTTTAAACGAGTAGGGCGTCTCACAGTAACCCATTGGGGTGACTGTCTCATCATAAGTGATTGACGAGGGATATAAAAGAGCATTAGTTTGATGTATGAACATGGTTAATAGACATGTGTAGTACGTATCAAAAATAGGAAGGCATGTCATTATCAAAGGTATAATGTGTAAATAAGAAGATGCAATTTAAGCAAATTGGAAGCAATACAAGGTAGACACCATATGCAACATGCAACCACATTTGACAGCGTGAAGTTAAAGCAAGCACCTGGGATGGTTGTGTGTTGAAATTGAGATCATCAACTGCAGAGCTACGTTTACTGTCTCCAACTGCTGACACTGCACCCTTTAGAGCGCTGAAACGCTTAGAGCTTATCTTCTAATTACACTGGAGCGACTTCTGTCTTTTCTTTTCTGCATTCATCAACATTGCGTCAGAGTCTGAAATACCCATGCATAAAGAAACAATAGTGTGGGTCTGGGTGAAGTGTGTGCACAATTAGTACAGTGTAAAGGTAGCAGATAGCAGGTCGGTGAGAAATAAATGACGGGAAACATATGATATATCTACAACATGCATGGCATAGTAAATTACCACAAGATTCTATGAAAATAACAGTCGACTGAAAACAAATAGGTCAGTCCATTTTTTCTGCACCGTCCGATGTACAAAGAACGGGCAGATCGCCTTCATCTACCTCCAGCCAGTCAGTGTTGACGATCTTCCTTGAAACACCAGCGACCACCGGCCCAGTCCCTGCCTGCGCTCTCCCCTCGACCACATCGCACTGTCGTGCTTCGCACCACCCCCCGACCATCCATACAAGCCCCGCTGACCTCCAGATCGGGCGCAAGCAGCTCCTGCACCCCACACCCCTTTCATAGACACCGATTCGCCGCTTCCCCGGTGAATAGGTGGACTAGGTGCTCTGCGCGCCTAAGTGGGTGCTGCTTCTGGAGGAAACCTTGTGCATTTAGTATCACGAAGAAGATGCAGTAAGAAGTGCTCAACTAGTTTCTTTTGTGGGATGTATTCGGTGTGAGGAGAGACGTAAGATTTGCATGAATAAGGGAAGAGGAGTACCTCTTTCTGCTAGCAGTGATGTGTCCTCCTTCTGTTTTTCCAACGATCTTATTGTGGTTCGCTGGAAACGAGAAGTTGTGGAGGAAGATGGAGCCTTGGACGAACCCATGGCCAAGTTGTTGAGTGTGGGCGGTGGCCATCTATCGACGGCAGGGAATCAAATCTGAGGCGGCGAACGACGGCGTAGCAGGAACAGCTCTAGTGCGGTGGACGGTTGCGACAGTGGAGTGGAAGCATTGAGGCGCAAGACGGCGTGGTCAGAGTGGTTCTAGTACGGCGCACATCGGCATCGGTGTCGTGGAGGCAGCTCTGCCTCGTCTTCAGCTTCTAAGTCCTTTAGGGCGTTGTGGTTGCAGTTGCGTTGGACGACGACGTCGGGGTACCGGCTTCGGTGTGATGGAGGAAGGCGACGGTGGATTGGCCGCTATGGGGAGGAGGACGGAGGAGGCTAGGGTTTTGCGGCTTGTGGAGAGGGCGTTTTGGCGCCCATGGAGTAGGAATGGGGAAACGGAGGGAGGCAGGGAACTAAGGGAGAACAATGTTTCGGTTTGGGACGCGCTTGTTTGAAATTTGGGGAAACTTACAAACTTTGCCCCCATCTAAAATTTCGGACATAATGCGAGTTGGGGTAGGATAGTTATCTCAGGTGTCCCAAATGTAGGCGGGATAGGTTTCGGCCGAGCGCATGGGTGTTATGCGCCCACGGCGTATGAATGCTTCTCGGAGGCGGTTGAGACTGGCGTCTTGGTGAAGTTACAAACCTACCCCGGTTTAGACCTTTGTACATCGGGCCAGAGTCAGGACAGTAATTTCCTAGCACCAAACATTAGTCTCGCGCGGTTTCAGGTGACCAGAGGCCTATTTGGCGCTTCGTTCAATATTTGGGAGCAGAAGCATTAACGTTTTCGGTTCTCTTGAATTGAACTTTCAGGATTTGTCAAACTTCACAAATCTTTACTCTTGAAAATCCTAAAGCTACAATTATTTTGGAATGGAGGGGGTACATTTGAATTTACATTGTACACAAGCATATATTAAAAAATATGCAACTTACCTCAGTTCATCCATGGTTCCAGATATAATCTCCTTGGTTGCAAAAAAAAGTTAGACATGCATATGAATTTATATAGAATGTTCAAATGCACAACAAAGATTGATGCCCCCTTTTACATCTGATTTACAAATGCCATTATCTCAGGTTCAAATAGATGAATGCACTTCCTATGAATTCGAATCTTTGAAACCCCCTTTATGTTGAATTCGACATGTATTCTATTTCGTAGCTAGAAATTTGGAATGTATCCATGCAAGTGACAAATGTATAAAGTGCTTCACACTAACAACATGGAGTGCACTAATTAATGTTTATATATGAACTGCAAAAGCATCCATTGCCTGTATTTCAAACCGATCTCACTCTATGGATCATAAATGAAATAAACACATGCACATGCTAGAATTCAATAGAGTATGGGTGTCTGATAGACCGATTTTCGTCCATACGCAATTTGCAAAATTCATGATCTCATCCAAAAATAATAATGCCATTTATATTTTAATTTAATGCGTAGAACGGCCTTTTACACGTACATGCACTATGCCTCGGCCCATTCTCACAAACGCGCTATATATATCTCTATCTAAAGCGTAAGTTCACACACTTTATATGCATCAGCATTTCTCTTTCACGCATGCTCACAATATCTCTCGGGGTGTCGGGGTGTCTCACGCACATACTCTCTCTCTCTCTCTCTCTTTCTCTCTCTCTCTCTCTCTCTCTCTCTCTCTCTCTTTCTGACTACTATGTACCACTCTTTTCACTAATCTCAGATGGAAAACACTATTTCTCTCACATGCATATATACACATGCACGGTCTCTACTAGCCCTCTATACGCACATATATGTGCCTACGTGTCTCCCGCACACACATTATCTTTAGGCCACTCTCGCACACATTGCACCCCAGACACACCTCTCTCTTAGTAGTTGGCAGATATGATTCCATCATATCATTCGGTAGGATATCCCTAACTATTAGGCTGGATGGTAATAAGAGGCAAAGTTTTACCCTAGTTTGAACCCTTGCAGTTGAGGGAAAAGCCTACTCCTGGTACTGTATATTAGTGATAGGGGTGTCTACAAAGTACACGTGAATACCAGGCATTGTGCGTTTGTGTATACTATCGACGAACTAGCCCCCAAGCTTCTATAACATACTAGGGGCCGAGGGTTACAAATCATATATAGTTGTCTTATCACCAGTGGGGATAGAGTCCTCCGCGACTCTGGTAGCTTCGTGTTGTACGCCGAGTCCTCCACATGGGTCTTTGTATAACACGTCTCGGTCCAACCTATGTGGCGCAGGATGGAACCGACCCATGAGTCCTCATGTTGAGCCACCACAACTAGAAATGATGTGCCCACCACACCACACACGCAATCGGACACTAAGAAAATAAGCATATACAATAGTACAATGTTATACATGAAAGTTAATTGCATGGTGCATCCAAAAATATTTGTTCTGTATTGTGAATGTTTATATATCCTCCTAAAATATTAGTCACGGGAAAGAGAAACGAAGGTCATATGATGTAGGGCGGAACCCTAGGGGCTGATCTTTCACGTTTGGAGAGGATCCCTACGAGGAGCACAAATAACACGAGGAGGGGAACGAGGGAAAACACGAGAGGAACACTCAACCAACAAGAACAAAGTCACACATGTGATAGATCATCGAGACACAAAGAGATACACGATCCATAATCAAACAAGGGACGATACATAGGGTAACCGGTTCTTCTCCGATAGGAGGTCTTGAAGCCACGAGGGGATCTTCCCATAAATGGGTCTTGAATCCAGGTGGATCTTCTCCGAAGAGGCCGCGGTCTCTCACGAGGAGGAGATCCGTATGGAGGAGGAAAGCTCTATCTCAAATGAGCTAAACCAATGCTAACCCTAACAAGGATGAGGTGAGGGAGTATATATAGTCTAAGGGACGAAGGGGTACATGGGCCTCGGCCCAGATGCGCTGCATGCAGGCAGGGGGGCGGATGTCCGGGCATTCCCGTGACGCCGGATGTCCGAGCTAGTGGGCCGGATGTCTAGGCTGGTGGAGACGGTCTCGGTGCTCTCTGGATAGCCTGCGCCGGATTTCTGGGCAGGTGCCGGATGTCTGGCCTGTCGTGGGGCGCCAGATGTCCGAGGGTCGGCCGGATGTCCGACCATTGTAGAGTCGCCTGGCATCCGTCTCTCTCTGGTCTTCTTCTGGTTGGTGGCGCCGGATGACCGGGCTCCTGCCGGATGTCCGGCCGCTGTAGCTCCATGGTGACTCCACTTGAGGCACTTCTTGATCCTCTTCCGTGTGAACTTGTCCTATGATTCGAGCATCTCCATGGTTGTGTCCTCGGTTCCTGAGCATACATAGTGTCTTTGCATTAGGTAGCAACCATGTCTCGCACAAGTGGAAAGCGGAAGCATTTACACTACAAAAAAATACACTTCCGTGATGATACGTGTTTGTCACAGTAGATCGCGTTTTTTGTCATGCATGTACATCCATGACGATTTTATGACAGAATCAAGATAGTCATACTTGTGCTGTTGTAGAAGTGTTCCATGACATTACCAAAATTATCATCATGGAAGTGTCCACTTCCATGATGATAAATCACGCGTCACAGAAGTTCTTTTGTCAAGGGTGACCAACACATGGAATCCACCGTAACGGAACGCCATTAAGCTATCGGTTCCGGTTTTGGATCCGATAACCCGTTAACAACCCCGACCAATGGGGATTTTCCACGTGTAAAATCATCATTGGCTAGAGGAAACACGTGTCAGCTCACCATCGGGACAGATGTCGTCCACTCATTCGATCCAAGGCGCCTATGATATGTTGACACGTGGCACGGCCCAACAGAGGCCCATTCCTATGAAAAGGTCGGCTCGTTTGACTTGGTCAAAAGGTGGCGGGCTGGCCCACGGAAAGCCTGTTAACGGCCTGTTTGCTTATAGCCCATTTACAGCCCGCTAACCCAGGGCCCATTACGAATCCTCCGAATTAGACCCAGTAGCGTCATCTGGGCCATCCAATATGATTCTAGCCCGTTTTAACTTCTGGCCCATGTGTGGCCCATGACTTCTTTCGGCCCATATGAGGCCCTTTGTAACTCTTGGCCCATTAACAGCCCGTTGTGAAACTGGCCCGTAAAGAACAGTGTATTACTTTATACCCATTAACGGCCCATTATTCCATTGGGCCGTTTCCAGCCCAAGTTATCTTTCGTCCTTCTCAGGGCCCATTGGTTCTTGGGCTCATTTGCAGCATTCGGTTGCATACGGCCCGTTACTGTCATTTTCTGCTTGTGGGCCAAATTCAGCCCGTTGTTGCAGTCGGCCCGTTTGTGGACCGTTAATACGTTGGGCCGTTTTCATGTCAAAAAAACCCGTTGGGTTGTTTTCATAGAGTAATAAAATACGACCTATTAACGGCCCGTTATGGTCCTCGAATAGTACGGCCCATGATTGGCAAAATGACGATACGCCCCTTAGAAGGCCCATGGATCCTACGGCCCGTATGAGGACCACGTATCGTACAGCCCGTAGAAGGCCAGTGGATCACACGGCCCGTAGAAGGCCCATGGACCCTACGGCCCATAGAAAGCCCATGAATCCTAAGGCCTGTACAACTCCCGTATAGAAGGCCAATGGATCCTACGGCCTGTATAGAAGGCCAATGGATCCTACGGCCAGAAGAAGGCCCATGGAATATACGGCCTGCAGGAGGCACATGGTTACAACAGTCCATGTGTTGCCATGATTATTTTGGCCTAGTTACCAAAAATAGGCTATTGTGGCCACTAGAAAAACACAGAAAAAGAACTGCAGTGACTACAAGCAAACAACTAAATAAGACAATAAGGAAATAAATAAGCAAGCCATAAATGCTAGCCTATTACCGCTATTACACATATTACATCCACTGGGCATCAAAGTTCGCCACCAGTGAAAATATAGGGAACAAAGCAGCATATTACATACATTGGCCGTCAAAATTGGCCAGCAGTGCAAATAAACGCGGCAGCAAAACAAGAGGATAACTGAAACAACTTCAGAAGAGCTCAAGAAATATTATCCTGGGTATCCACCATGCTGGCAATAAGCTTAGTAAGCTTATTAGCTTTGTCCTGTTTGGCGCTAAAATCCTCCAACGCTTGCTGTTGCACCAGAAAGTATGCATCTGAATGCTCCAGGGACTTCCGTGGTCCTTCCGCTTCTTGTCGCAGCAAAGTTGATCGATGTCTTTCAGCTTGTAGTTGAGACTCCAGAAACCGAACTAATTCAGACAATGAGTTTGAACATCTTGTGCAAGTGGTAGTGGCCAGTAACTTGAACACTAAACCAAGACAGGACTTTGGGGTTGTCTCCATGTCTTCAAGATAGTCTTCCTTAGCTGTTTTATCAGCTTTGTTGGAGACCAAACAGGATGTGTCACTATCCTGAACCATATCTGCATTACTTCCTTTACCATTGCTTAATAAGGCACTCTTTCCCAATATTCTGTCAGCATTCTAAAAGAAGAAACAAGCAAACACATAACAAGTTTAGCATGTACTAGTATATGAAACTCATTTCGGTGAACCAGTTCATTAGTAAGGTGGACAGGATTAAACTAACAAGTCTTCTATTGCCAAGTACTAGTACTCCCTCTATAAACTAATATAAGAGCGTTTAGATCACTATTTTAGAATTCTACATGCTCTTATATTAGTTTACGAAGGGAGAACATAATAAA
>NC_041383.1:167492308-167499413 GCF_002162155.2 Triticum dicoccoides
AACATAATAAAAGCATCAAACAAATATATATATATATATATATATATATATATATATATATATATATATGTCCTATGGTCACTGCATTGTCTTGCCAAATCAAAATAGAGACACGGTTCAAATCATATCAGTTCAAGAGAAAGCATCAGTGAAATAATATAAAGCGTGGGAAACTACACGGCAAAACAAGATTTCAGATGGGTACCACGGGTCTACATGTACAACTAACACTATTGGCTCTGTTGTGATGCTAGTAATGTGCATGATATGCAAGTCAAGTGTATAAACAATTGAAATTGAAATCAACAGAGCTATTGATAAGAGCAAACCTGTTAAAGAAACATGTGTGAACATACCTGCAGTGCCATTGGAGTTTCGATTGGATCCTTCAATTTCAAAATAAGTTTGTATGAGTAAATACAGTGATACAAGAGCAAAGCAATCATAGCTAAAAAAGGCGCGCCTAAGCGAGCGCTTAAGCGCGCCTAGGCTCTAGGCGTTGGCAAAACGCATTGCGCATAACTACGCATAATCTGTGCATAACTGCCCATAAGCATGCGCTTTGGTCAGTAAAGCGCAAGGCGGTGGCAAAATGCACAATTAACGCCTAGCGCTTTTTTGAACTATGATAGCAATGGAATCTTCAATTAGAACAGTTGTTCTTTAGGTTTAGGCACTTGTTCTGCATGAACAGAGTACAGTAAGATGCAAGAATATAATACTTAAAAATAGAAAATGAGCTCATAGCCCTTACCACATTCTTGGTTCGGGATCAATACAGAACAAGGCATTCCCAGTCATCGTCCAGTAAATGTGTCTCAGGAGAACGTAAGGGAATTTGATGAGTTTCTTTGCCAGTGAAGTATGTTTTCTTCAGTTAATTCCGATACTGCCATCAAGCATTCTTGAAGATAGCAGAGGTATTAGCACAGGTTACCTCATCCCGAGTTTCCAAATCGGTCCTTCTCTATAGAGAAAAATGGGAAAATTTCCTGTATTATATCCATCATGGAGGTAGGATGCATGGGACGAAGCAAAGTAATTGCCATGAATAACATTACTTACACATAACTCCTAGACAAACACCTGCAACTGGCATTTTCCTTCATCTCCAGTATAATATTTCCAATATGGGAAGATACGCACATACGATTTAACAACATCAAATGTGATAGATACTAAACTACGACTAGCTGGTTGTGCTTCCTCCACTGGAATAGGTGTACTAACTGGTGGAGTTGGGGTTCGTCGTGATACTACTGGCCCTTTGGGCACTGGAGCTGCCTTACTAACTACTCTTGTTTGGGAGCTCTATGGTGGAGATGGTGCTGTGTCAACAGGAACTGTGTTACTATCGGCTGGGGTTGGGGTTAGATTGGGTGAAGCTGGTTCTCTGTCCATCGCAGTAGGGGTACAATCTGCGAGAGTTTAGGTTATGTGTGGTAGGGTTGGTTCTTGTGCATGTACAACCGGGGTGCTATCTCCACCAAGAGGTAGCACTGTTTTATTTGAAGACCATGTTTTTAGTCCGCTAGATACTGGCATCACCCGCTCCAATTCAAATGGCTGATAAACAGGAAACATAGTTGAATGTACAGACATTGCATGAGAGATAGATGCAATAGATAGTGTGGAAAAAAGAGGGCATGAAATAGTTGACATGTATATTGTTTAACTAAAACAGATAGCATGACATAATTTCACATATATGATGTCTATCTAAACTGGATAGCATAGGATAACATAATTCAAAGATATGATGAATAACTAAACAAGATCGCATGACATAATTCACCTACATGTTATCTAAGTAATCAGGATCACATCATTTAATTCACATATGTGATTTATATGCTAAACAAAGGGCATTCGATATGATGTCTGAACTAAGAACATGGTGTTGAATATACTGTATATGATGTCTAAACTATGCAATGCAAGACACCATATGCATGATATGAGCAGTATAACCGTGCTAAGTTAGAGCATACACCTTGGTGGGGGAATAGGACTGGTCATCTGTCTCTGAATCCATCTCCGAGGAGCTATCGGGACCCAACAAGAGATCTGCTTCGACAGGTAGCACTGTCTGCTCTGAAGGCCTTGTTTTCACTCCAGATTTTTCCATCTCCCACCCAAATGGCTGATTCACAGGAAGATTAGTTTAATGTACAAACATTGTCGACAAATGGAAATGTAATGAAGAAAAGGATGGACAAGATATCATTCAAATATATGATGCCTGGTTAAACAGGATGGCATTGCACATTTCGCATATATTATGGCTGGCTAAAAGACATGAGACTGCATAATTCCCATATATGATATAGAAACTAAATAGGTGGCATTAGAGAATATGTCTAAACTAAGCAGATGACATATATGATGTCAAAAGTAGGCACTGCAAGGCAACATATGCATGATATGACTAACAGCATCATGCCAAGGTAGAGCAAACACCTTGGGGGGTAAATAGGAGTGGTCAACAGCGTTTGAATCCGCCTCAGAACAGATACCTTCCTCTGGATTACAATCTGGAGAGGGGTGGGGAGTGTTTACCATTGAACCCACCATGGAGCGATGTCTGCATGACATTGTATTGCCGCGCAAAAATCTTCTCTTTTTCTCTACATGTTCAGCATGACTGTGTACAATATCTGACATGCATACGAAAAAATATGGTGAGATTATGTAAGGAGAGCATGCAGAAATTTAGAGTGATGGTAACAACTAGTGGATGGATCCAAAAATAATGATAGCAGGCTGATGATTGCTTTAATTTAATAAAAAGACAGATGATGATTGCTTTACTATTTGTTTCCCACCCAAGATGAACAACATAGGCATACCCTAGGTGAACCAGATATTAGACAGACATACTATTCATTGCTGCATCGATATGTGCCCCACAACTAACTTAGAACTCAAGTTTGAACATTAATTTGGACCTAACTTGGGAGTCCAAGAGCTGAGTAGGACGATAAAGTAGCAGGTAATTTTAAGCAATGCATAACATAAGCAGAAACAAAAGAGTGCGACCTCTCTTGTGGACCCGTGTACTCCTCAGATTCATCTGCTGAGTCAATGATGGTGATGTCATTGCGGTGGGTGCCGGCGGCAGGGAAGGAGATCTGAGGCGGCAAAAGACGGTCAGGAGTCGTGATGTCTGTTTTGGTGGATGCTTCTGTCGATGGAGCAGCTCAGGTGAGGTGGACGACATCGCGGCGGGAGCAGGACAAACCACACAAAGTTCCCTTCGACACCTACCTGTCACTGAAGTAATTCTGAAAGGGTTCATTTGGCTAGCATGATTCTAAAAACGCGGGGATAGGAAAAACACCACAATAGGATAGGAATGCACATGGTAAACAGAGCATTTGTAAACACAGGATTTTTGTCAACTTGGGTGTTTGGTTTACAGGAATTGGAAGAGCAGATGAATGCAAAGAAACATGGCCAAAATAAAGTGAAACCATATGAAAGCGTGTACAGTTAGAATGTTATTCTGCCACTAATGCACTTGGTCTTGTTTTCATGCATAGGATTTTGAAAAGTAGGTCCAGGTGGATGTTTTGCTTCATTCCTTTCAACAAAATGCATGAATAATTGAATAGTAGAGTGCAATTGGAAAATTCCCTATTGCTATGTTTTTCCGTTGAACCAAAATAGCCCTAATGGATCGACGTGAATGTATAGTAATAAGTGATGCAACAAGTGTTCAACCTCTTTGCCATAGACGTGTAGACCTCTGCATCATTGGGTTGGTCGCTAAAGCAGTTGAGGCAGAGGTGGTTGTCGGAGGTGTGGAGGAAGATCTGAGGAATCTATAGACAGCGTCCAGGGCACTGCTCTGTTGTGATGGATCGTTCTATCGTTGGAGCAGCTCCAGTGAGCTGTAAGACGTCAAGGCTGAAGCAGCACAAGACAGACACCGTCAATCTCAAGTGGGATTCTAATAGCATCTCCAATAGATGATGTAAAATAGATGTAAAATTTTCATCACCAAAAATCACCTGACTACAATAGATGAGGTAAAAACTGTTGACTCTGAACTTAACTGTCGAAACTGAAATTTATTGTGGATTCTGAATGCTACTATCAGAACTGAACGCAATGGTAGCAGAGAGGCACTTGACATGTAGTTTAGGGAGGGCCTGCAGTTCATCTTCAACCAGCACCCCCTGAGCCGCCAGCCACCACCGGCCGAACCGCCGGCCCCAGCGCCGCCTCGCCGCCCCGAAACAACTCCCCACCGCCGCCCCGGCCAGCCCTCTAGGCCCCCGCACCCCACCCTGAACCCTAAGATAGATAGTGGGGTACCTCTCCGGCGAGCCCCTGTCCCCGCTGCGGGTGGTTCTTCCTTAACTCCGGCGAGCCCCCCCAACCCCTGAAAATCGACTGACCAAAAAGTCGATTCAGTCGACTGAAGTGTGGCTAAATTGGAGCAGAGCAGTAGCACGAGCAAGGGGGAGAGCAGCAACAGCATCTAGGCGAGCGAGCGAGAGCCGGAGCAGCAGCAGCATATCCGGCTGGTGTGGCCACCGCCACCGAAGGGGCCTCGCACTAGGGGAGAGCCGCCGTGGAGATGTCGCCCGTGGCGCCGGCTTCAAGGTAGCCGCTCCATGGGGGTGTGGGATGGAGCATCGTCGGCGCCGGGAGGTCGAGTTAAGGATAACTTGCAATGTGATGAGTGTACAACCTCTTTGGTGGCGCCGAGTACGCCTCGGCTTCGTCTGAGGAGTCAATGAGGATGCTGCGGTTCCGATGGAGTAGGTTAAGGCGGTGCTGTGGGGATGGAGCAGCCGTGATAGACGAGGTGATCGTTGGAGTAGCTCCTTGGAGGTGGAGGACGGGGCGGCTGAACCGGCGGGAGGACGAGATGGACGACGGAGCCTCATCCGAGGAGGTGGACAAGGGACGTCGAGCTGTTGCGGTGGACGACGTCGTCGGGGAAGAGGCTCCGGCTGGGCAGCGGTGAGGTGGCGGACGGAGGAGGGTGGGGTTTCGCGGCTGGAGCGGAGAGGTTATGGCAGCCTGGGATTTCGAATGGCGAAAAGGGGGCGATGGGAGGGGGTGAACCATGACTTAGGGACGAGCTTGTCCAAAAATGTAGGGTGTGTTACAAAAGTAGCCCCCACTGATTTGAACTAGCGGCCTTTTCGCCTTAGTGTTAGAAGGGGTATTTCGCGTGTCGGGATTTGGCAGCTGGAGGGAGTTTTTGCGCGCGTTGTAATTTCGGGATAGCAAGGCGCGTGTTGTGAAGGCGCCAGTTTTGGGAGCATGATATCTGAATTTTCGAGATATAACAAGACGCGGGTTGAGTTTTAGGGACAAGCCTAACATGTACTAATATTGTACTTGTACGTACCAAATCAATTCGCACTTCCCTCAACCGAAAAGAAAACGAAAAAAATAAAACTATTCACAACACACAAAGAGAGTCTTGCCCCGTTTTACTATACAAATGCTATTCAAGCCTACTCCCTCCTTCCATCTATATAGGGCCTAATGCGTTTTTCGATGCTAACTTTGACCAAATATTAGAGCAATAATATATGACATGCAACTTACACAAAGCACACCGTTAAATTCGTCTGTGAAAGGTTTTTTCAGTGATATAATTTTCACATTGTGCATTTCATGTACTATTAATCTTGTCAATAGTCAAAGGTGGTCTTAAAAATCTCATTACGCCCTATATAGATGGAAGGAGGGAGTATGAATCCATGTTATGTCCAATTAAATTTTTTTGCTTGTTGTATAATGCATGTAACGACCTACTCATACCAACATTTTAGTGCATTCCACATGTCTATACTACCGCTGCAATTCGAACCAAATTTGAATTCGTTTCTCTATTTCAATAAGAATCTACAATCATGATTGTTGCCAACTTCAACCATCATTCGTGTATTACCTTAATAACACACCACATGATTACTATAGAGATAGATATGAACTATGTGTAGTACATGAACTCGAATTCTATTTTTCGAATACACTTGATGTTGATTCCAAATAATAGTACATATTATGTACTAACTATATGTTCATAATCTAAACCATGTTCCATACGTACACCATGTTTATCACACAAAGTATACTGCCCCGGCCCCTACATTGTGACAAGTATTTAGACCTGAGTTGCAAAAGCCACACATTAGCCCAAATTATAATCAATGTTCTACATTATGACATCTTCTTCAAGTATCTGTATCCACTTTTTTATAATGAATTATGATCTATGTTCGTCTTTTACACCTTCATGATCCTCTTCTATTTGTATCTAGCTAGCGCTAACTTTCTATCATGCATGCACAGGCCCGCCCCCCTCTCACCCACCCTTAGCGTCCCCTCCATCACGCACATTCATTTTTTCTCTTTAGGTCATCCACACGCGGTGTGTGTAGGCCCCTGGCTCCTTCTTTCCGGCACACACCGGTCGATATACCTCTCTAGCCAAGTGTGCCTACAACAAATACATATATACTTCCCCTCTTCTCTTCTCACCGTCCATGCCCCCCTATGTCCAATATGATTCCACGCAGGTGCACACTCCCGCCCCTCTTTTCATTGATCACATACTCGCACACTCCTCCCCTCTCGACATGGTAGGCCTCTCGCACCACCTCCTAGCTGCACCCTCTCCCCCTGTCTGTCTCTCTGGACTTTATTTGCTTCTGACACATGCATGCGTGTATATGAACTGATCTCCCTACATATAGCCAGGTCGACTATAATTCGTTTTCACCAAGCACCGATACACTTACCTCGCTAGTTATGTCTCTCCCCTTTCTCGGACACACGACGGTTGATCTTCCTATGTAGTTACGTATGCTTACCACAACCATATCTTCTCCCCTCATCATCCTTGAATACCTCCCGACCCGTCTCTCACACGCATGTGCATAGACACACAGACATCCCCCGCCCTCTCTTATTGATATTGCACTCATACCCTCCATTTGTCTAGCAGGCCTCTCCCACCATTTGTGAGATGCCACTCCACCACCAACCCTCCGACGCTCTACCTTTGTCTTTTTCCCAACCTTATTCCTCTACTACACATATCCATGGATGTCGATCGATCTCCCTCAATACATAG
>NC_041383.1:167499869-167524187 GCF_002162155.2 Triticum dicoccoides
TTTGTAGGTAGGTATCCATGCCACAGAGAAAAACTGCACCTCTGCCCTCTCAAATTCTAGTAGGCCAGCCGCCATGTATCTTTGACATGGGCAAACACAAATTCGATGGCACTCTTTATCGACCGCGCAGCCACACACTTCATCCCTGTTTTCAATTCTATCGATATCTCACGTCCATGACTCCGTTTCACACAGATTGCATATGTTATGTTTTTCTGTTTGAGATATCGTCAACACATTGCCTCTGTTTCGCACAAACCATCTCTCTCACACCCACACACGTACGTACCTACACCTAAAGAAGAAGTGCACGCATGACGCACGTACTCACGTCTTGTTCCTGGCCACACTCGCGCGTGTACATGGTGGAGTTTGTTTCTGTACGAGAAGGCAGCCCACGTGATAATTTGACGCGTGTAGCAGTTGTTTACTCGAAGGAGGGTCGGGTACCACGCCTAGACGGAACAAAGTTCGACTTGACGCGTTAGCATTCAATAAAGTTATATATTCCTCAATGGCACGTACAGAATATAAAACGATTGCCATGGGGAAAATGGAAAAATGGGTTTGTCTATCGTCACACCATCTCACACAAGGCAGCCGTGGCCTCTCTCTCTCAGCGTTGGTCAGTGATCCGGCTGCATCCCGTCCGCCGGCGGAAAGGGAGGATGTGCATCGTCTCTCCGTTCGACGGTGTTGAGGCAGCACGTCCCGATCTATGGTACCTGTCGTTCTCTCTGACCAAGCTCCGGCGTGGTAGGGCCTTCGCCACTTGCTCGCTGCTGCCGTATGGGCAGATCCCGGCCGCCGGCGCCCTCCTAGTAACATCCCGACAACCCTCAGGTACAGCTTCCTCCGGCCTTGCTCCACTGCCCATCTTCTCACGTTGCTGCATGTGGATCATCTTTAGTTGTTTGCTTAAACCATATCTCGGCTGGCATACTTTCCATCTTGCAATCTCGTCCTCAAACCATTTTTGATAAACCACCATGTGCTATCTTTCCCTTATTACATGGAACATGCTCCTTTTTTGTCGGCGTATGTGTCTTCAACTCATGTTATTGGGCAGTAATTGTTTCCTTTCGATCTCCTTTTGCAAACAGGGCTATATATTTTCACCTCGTTGCTATTGCGACCTTTTGGTGAACTGCACAAATCACTTTTTTCTAAAGAGTGTTTTGTGCAGTTCCGCTAAAATGTCACACGGGCAAAGTTTTTACATTTCTGTGGGACTGCGGAAAGGGAGATTGGTTTTGCTATCCTCCTCATCCAACTCTGTGCCTAATCTGATCCAACAAGAAGTTAGTCCTAAAGAGAGATCGTAGAGGTGATCAGCTTCTATTTATGTGTGTTATGTTTCATCATCTAGTGCCACTATTATTGTAATCACACTGACTGGATATCTTTGCAAATAGGGATGGTCCGCTCGATTTTAGTGGAGCTGCACAAAATGATCGGATTGTGGTGTCCTTCATACACCTCTTTTTTGGCTACAGAGCTGGGTGAAACTAGCTGCCAAGCAATGAACACTATGCCAAGGAAATGGAGCCATGCCTACAAACAGCACCGATCAATTATATTTTTTTCTTTATTTGTACACCTTCTCACAACTTTGTCTTCAGTTGTGATGTGAATATTGGCGCTGATCTGCGAACCATTGAGATGCATTATCCATGGTAATTTCATTTGTATTTCATGGAATGTTGTAACGAGATAATTAATCTCGAGGCAAGACACATGAATCCTAAGTTGAAACCTTTTTTTCCTGCGGGAACCAAAGTTGAAACCTTCATAGCATCACAGTACAATTTCATTAAAATTATGCATACATATAAACAAATCCTTAAGGATTGATAGCAATGCCAGAAACAAGTCAACTTCGTTTCGCCGACATGTTGGACATCCTTCATTCGGCTCCACCTTCCATGCAGCAATATTGAGTGCATAACACAACTTCAGGGAAAGATTCACCCCGGTCATTGTGCCGCAGTAGTAATGACTAGTGAGCAGTCAAATCATAGAGCCCCACCTTTGCCACAGTAAGTTGCTCAGACGAAGCAACCATCATTTCTCTGTTCCTTGAATCCGCTGGTACTCCCATATTCCCACGGTAATAAGTTGCTCGGGCGAATCCACCATCACTATATCCGCTCACGTGTGATGACCACAGGAGCTATCCATTCAAATTGCATGTTAAAAAAACAAAGGTCGATAACTAATGCGGCAAACTTTCAAAAAAAACAAAAACTAATGCGGCACCTCGGGCCAACGCGGCCAGATCACATTTTGCACGAGAAATTACACACCATGTTTCGTTGACATGTGGTCTCATTCCAACATATCAGTGAGACGACGACGAGTCCTTTTCTAGTACTAGTATTTCCGATCGGACGTGTAGGCTGGGGCGCCTCTTCGTGTACCGTGGCAAACTGACAACCGTCCACCCACTCTTTGCCGAGGAATGGTTGATTTCATGTTCATTTCATTGCTTGTTTTTTGTGGGTATTTCGTTGCTTGTTATTTGTTGTGTGATGAAAACATTAGTAGTTATAATGTATCCTCGTTGTCCATATGGGTTGATGACTTGTTGTGTGTAATAAAATGATATGCCTGTGATAAACTTACTAAATTTATGAATGGCTTTCGAGTCGCTTCTCTGAGTGAGTGGTGCGATGAGGCAAAAAAATATTTTCCGAATACATAATTGTACGTGCATTGCTAAAGGTTATCGGATGAGGCCAATCAAAAATAGTAGTACACTATTTGTACTAGCTTCACATGCTTCGCGCGTCGGGCGGGTGTTTTTACTATAGCATTATGTTAATGTATTCGCTGTACGTAACCAGCACCTCGAATCCTCGATACTAGTACTCCCTCCGTCCGGAAATAATTGTCTTCAAACTGGATAAAAGGGAATGTATCTAGATGTATTTTAATTCTAGATACATCTATTTTCATCAATTTTGATGACAAGTATTTTCGGACGGAGGGAGTACTATATAGTAAGTAGTAGGAGTAGTAGGGTGGCATGGGCCAGAACAAGCATTCATGTCCAGGAGTACGGCACACGCCACCACCACGACATCCATCTGACACCATATTATTTCTTGGAGTCCATGCTAGAGCAATCTCTTCAACCTCGTCGTTTCTCTAACTTCAGCCATCGCTCGGCGGGTGAGGTGGGGGTTTGCTGATAGTCAGTTTCCTCAACTGCGGACCCACTTGTAAGGCCAACTCCAACGCACGACCCCAAAGGGACCTCCGTTTTGCACGAACTCCAATGATAATTTTGACTAGAAAAGCAAGAACAAAGAAACAAGAACCACAAGAATACATTTTACTACTACTAGAAGATATCCAACTTCCATAACTTCTCATGTAAGTTGGATTAGTGCCTTCTCCATGCATTCGTTGTTGATCTGCGGAGGCTCGATCTTGCGTGCTTCTTTCTTCTTCGAGTGTAAAGAAGTAGACGTTGCTTCCTCGCATCCTAGTCTCATGTCTAGCCTCTAGTAGGAGTATCAACAAGTGCACTAGTCTCATCTCTAGCCTCTATGCTAGCGAAAAGTGCTAGAACGTCTACTAAATTGCGCTCTATCAATATATCGATGTACTCTTCTTCCCAATACCAAAACTTGCATCCATTCTACTCCCTCCATTCCATAATAGTGCATGCCTTCTATTTGTCAAAATATGGATGTATCTAGACATGTTTTAGTATATAGGTACATCCATTTTTGTACAAATGGATGTCAAGTATTTTGGAACAGAGGGAGTACACAATAAAAAATTTAAGTTAGCACAACTAGTCTAATCCGAGAGAACAACCGAAGATTTGGTCGGGTTCTTCCTCCTTTTGCCGACACGTGCGACATCGAGCATCTGATATGTCTGAAGGAAATATGCCCTAGAGACAATAATAAAGTTATTATTTATTTCGTTATATCATGATAAATGTTTATTATTCATGCTAGAATTGTATTAACCGGAAACATAATACATGTGTGAATACATAGACAAACATAGTGTCACTAGTATGCCTCTACTTGACTAGCTCGTTTATCAAAGATGGTTATGTTTCCTAGCCAGGGACAAAAGAGTTGTCATTTTATTAACGGGATCACATCATTAGGATAATGATGTGATTGACTTGACCCATTCCGTTAGCTTAGCACTTGATCGTTTAGTATGTTGCTATTGCTTTCTTCATGACTTATATATGTTCCTGTAACTATGAGATTAGGCAACTCCCGTTTACCGGAGGGACACTTTGGGTGCTACCAAACTCACAACGTAACTGGGTGATTATAAAGGAGTACTACAGGTGTCTCCAAAGGTACATGTTGGGTTGGCGTATTTCAAGATTAGGTTTTGTCACTCCGATTGTCGGAGAGGTATCTCTGGGCCCACTCGGTAATGCACATCACTATAAGCCCTGCAAGCATTGCAACTAATTAGTTAGTTGCGGGATGATGTATTATAGAACGAGTAAAGACACTTTCCGGTAACGAGATTGAACTAGGTATTGAGATACCGACGATCGAATCTCGGGCAAGTAACATACCGATGACAAAGGGAACAATGTATGTTGTTATGCGGTTTGACCGATAAAGATCTTCATAGAATATATAGGAACCAATATGGGCATCCAGGTTCCACTATTGGTTATTGACCGAGAATAGTTCTAGGTCATGTCTACATATGTCTCGAACCCGTAGGGTCTGCACGCTTAACATTACGATGACAGTTTTATTATGAGTTTATAAGTTTTGATGTACGTTTGTTCGGAGTCCCGGATGTGATCACGGACATGACGAGGAGTCTCGAAATGGTCGAGACATAAAGATTGATATATTGGACGACTATATTCGGACACCGGAAGTGTTCCGGACATTTTCGGAGAAAACCGGAGTGCCGGAGGGTTACCGGAACCCCCGGGGAGAGATAATGGGCCACATGGGCCTTGGTGGAAAGAGAGAGGGGCGGCCAGGGTGGGACACGCGCCCCCTCTCGCTCTGGTCCGAATTGGACTAGGAGGGGGCGGCGGCGCCCCCCCTCTTTCCTTCCCCCTCTCCCCCTTCCTTCCCCCTCCTAGTAGGAGTAGGAAAGGGGGAGTCCTACTCCTACTAGGAGGAGGACTCCTCCTCCTTGGCGCGCCCGCAAGGGCCGGCCGGCCTCCCCCCTTGCTCCTTTATATACAGGGGCAGGGGGGCACCCTAGAACACACAAGTTGATCTACGGATCGTTCCTTAGCCGTGTGCGGTGCCCCCTCCGCCATATTCCACCTCGGTCATATCGTCGCGGAGTTTAGGCGAAGCCCTACGCCAGTAGAACATCATCATCGTCACCACGCCGTCGTGCTGACGGAACTCATCCCCGAAGCTTTGCTGGATCGGAGCCCGGGGATCGTCATCGAGCTGAACATGTGCTCAACTCGGAGGTGCTGTACGTTCGATACTTGGATCGGTCGGATCGTGAAGACGTACGACTACATCAACCGCGTTGTGCTAACGCTTCCGCTTACGGTCTACGAGGGTACATGGACAACACTCTCCCCTCTCGTTGCTATGCCATCTCCATGATCTTGCGTGTGCGTAGGAATTTTTTTGAAATTACTACATTCCCCAATAGTGGCATCCGAGCCTAGGTTTTATGCGTTGATGTTATATGCACGAGTAGAACACAAGTGATTTGTGGGCGATACAAGTCATACTGCTTACCAGCATGTCATACCTTGGTTCAGCGGTATTGTTGGATGAAGCGGCCCGGACCGACATTACGCGAACGCTTACGCGAGGCTGGTTTTACCGCCGTGCTTTGCACACAGGTGACTAGCGGGTGTCTGTTTCTCCAACTTTAGTTGAACCGAGTGTGGCTACGCCCGGTCCTTGCGAAGGTTAAAACAACAGTAACTTGACAAACTGTCGTTGTGGTTTTGATGCGTAGGTAAGAACGGTTCTTGCTCAGCCCGTAGCAGCCACGTAAAACTTGCAACAACAAAGTAGAGGACGTCTAACTTGTTTTTGCAGGGCATGTTGTGATGTGATATGGTCAAGACGTGATGCTATATTTTATTGTATGAGATGATCATGTTTTGTAACCGAAGTTATCGGCAACTGGCAGGAGCCATACGGTTGTCGCTTTATTGTATGAAATGCAAAATGCCCTGTAATAGCTTTACTTTATCACTAAGCGGGAGCGATAGTCGTAGAAGCAATAGATGGCGTAAACGACAACGATGCTACAATGGAGATCAAGGTGTCGCGCCGGTGACGATGGTGATCACGATGGTGCTTCGAAGATGGAGATCACAAGCACAAGATGATGATGGCCATATCATATCAGTTATTTTGATTGCATGTGATGTTTATCCTTTATGCATCTTATCTTGCTTTGATTGACAGTAGCATTTTAAGATGATCTCTCACTAATTATCAAGAAGTGTTCTCCCTTAGTATGCACCGTTGCGAAAGTTCTTCGTGCTGAGACACCACGTGATGATCGGGTGTGATAGGCTCTACGTTCAAATACAACGGGTGCAAAATAGTTGCACACGCGGAATACTCAGGTTAAACTTGACGAGCCTAGCATATACAGATATGGCCTCGGAACACGGAGACCAAAAGGTCGAGCGTGAATCATATAGTAGATATGATCAACATAGTGATGTTTACCATTGAAAACTACTCCATCTCACGTGATGATCGGACATGGTTTAGTTGATTTGGATCACGTAATCACTTAGATGACTAGAGAGATGTCTGTCTAAGTGGGAGTTCTTAAGTAATATGATTAATTGGACTTAAATTTATCATGAACTTAGTCCTGGTAGTATTTTGCAAATTATGTTGTAGATCAATAGCTTGTGTTGTTGCTTTCATATGTTTATTTTGATATGTTCCTAGAGAAATTGTGTTGAAAGATGTTAGTAGCAATGATGCGGATTGGATCCGTGATCTGAGGTTTATCCTCATTGCTGCACAGAAGAATTATGTCCTTAATGCACCACTAGGTGACAGACCTATTGCAGGAGCAGATGCAGACGTTATGAACGTTTGGCTAGCTCAATATGATGACTACTTGATAGTTTAGTGCACCATGCTTAACGGCTTAGAATCGGGACTTCAAAGATGTTTTGAACGTCATGGACCATATGAGATGTTCCAGGAATTGAAGTTAATATTTCAAGCAAATACCCGAGTTGAGAGATATGAAGTCTCCAACAAGTTCTATTGCTAAAAGATGGAGGAGAATCGCTCAACTAGTGAGCATGTGCTCAAATTGTCTGAGTACTTCAATCGCTTGAATCAAGTGGGAGTTAATCTTCCAGATAAGATAGTGATTGATAGAATTCTCTAGTCACCATCACCAAGTTAGTAGAACTTTGTGATGAACTATAGTATGCAAGGGATGACGAAAACGATTCCGAGCTCTTCGTGATGTTGAAATCAACGAAGGTAGAAATCAAGAAAGAGCATCAAGTGTTGATGATTGACAAGACCACTAGTTTCAAGAAAAGGGCAAAGGGAAAGAATGGGAAACTTCAAGTAGAATGGCAAACAAGTTGTCACTCCCGTGAAGAAGACCAAAGACTGGACCAAAGCCTGAAACTGAGTGCTTACACTGCAAAGGAAATGGTTACTGGAAGCGGAAATGCCCTAAATATTTGGTGGATAAGAAGGATGGCAAAGTGAACAAGGGTATATTTGATATATAGGTGTTTGATGTGTGCCTTACTAGTGTTTATAGTAACCCCTGAGTATTTAATACTTGTTCGGTTGCTAAAGATTAGTAACTCGAAACAGGAGTTACATAATAAACAGAGACTAGTTCAGGGGAAGTGACGATGAGTGTTGGAAATAGTTCCAAGATTGATATGATCATCATCACACACTCCCTATATTTTCGAGATTAGTGTTAAACCTAAATAAATGTTATTTAGCGTTTGCGTTGAGCATGAATATGATTTGATCATGTTTATTGCGATACAGTTATTCATTTGAAGCTAAAGAATAATTGTTATTATGTTTACATGAATAAGACCTTCGATGGCTATACACCCAATGGAAATAGTTTGTTGGATCTCGATCGTAGTGATACACATATTCATAATATTGATGCCAAAAGATGCAAAGTTAATAATGATAGTGCAACTTATTTGTGGCACTGCCGTTTGGGTCATATCGGTGTAAAGCGCATGAAGAAACTCCATAAAGATGGATTTTTGGAATCACTTGGTTATGAATCATTTGATGCTTGCGAACCATGCCTTTTGGGCAAGATGACTAAAACCCCGTTCTCTGGAACAATGGAACAAGTTACTAACTTATTGGAAATAATACATACCGATGTATGCGATCCAATGAGTGTTGATGCTCGTGGCAAGTATCGTTATTTTCTGACCTTCACAAGATGATTTGAGCAGATATGGGTATATCTACTTGATGAAACATAAGTCTGAAATAGTTGAAAGGTTCAAAGAATTTCAGAGTGAAGTGGAAAAATCATCATAACAAGAAAATAAAGTTTCCGCAATCTGATCACAGAGACGAATATTTGAGTTACGAGTTTGGTCTTCAATTAAAAACAATGTGGAATAGTTTCACAGCTCACGCCACCTGGAACACCACAATGTTATGGTGTGTCCGAACGTCGTAACCGCACTTTATTGGATATGGTGCGATCTATGATGTCTCTTACTGATTTACCATTATCGTTTTGGGGTTATGCATTAGAGACAGCTGCATTCACATTAAAAGGGCACCATCTAAATCCGTTGAGACGACATCATATGAACTATGGTTTAGAAGTAAACCTAAGATGTCGTTTCTTAAAGTTTGGAGTTGCGATGCTTATATGAAAAAGGTTTTCAACCTGATAAGCTCGAACCCAAATCGGAGAAGTGCGTCTTCATAGAATACCCAAAGGAAACTGTTGGGTACTCCTTCTATCACAAATCCAAAGGCAAAACATTTGTTGCTAAGAATGGATCCTTTCTAGAGAAGGAGTTTCTCTCGAAGGAAGTGAGTGGGAGGAAAGTAGAACTTGATGAGGTAACTGTACCTGCTCCCTTATTTGAAAGTAGGTCATCGCAGAAATCTGTTCCTGTGACTACTACACCAATTAGTGAGGAAGTTAATGAAGATGATCATGAAACTTCAGATTAAGTTACTACAGAACCTTGTAGGTCTTCCAGAGTAAGATCCGCACCAGAGTGGTATGGTAATCCTATTCTGGAAGTTATGTTACTAGACCATGACGAACCTACGAACTATGAAGAAGCGATGGTGAGCCCAGATTCCGCAAAATGGCTTGAGGCCATGAGATCTGAGATAAGATCCATGTATGAAAACAAAGTATGGACTTTGATTGACTTGCCCAATGATCGGCGAGACATTGAGATTAAATGGATCTTCAAGAGGAAGACAGACATTGATAGTGTTACTATCTACAAAGCTAGAATTGTCGCAAAAGGTTTTCGACAAGTTCAAGGTGTTGACTATGATGAGAGTTTTTCACTCGTATCTATGCTTAAGTCTGTCTGAATCATGTTAGCAATTGCCACATTTTATGAAATCTGGCAAATGGATGTCAAAACTGCATTCCTTAATGGATTTTTTAAAGAAGAGTTGTATATGATGCAACCAGAAGGTTTTGTCGATCCGAAAGGTGCTAACAAAATGTGCAAGCTCCAGCGATTCATCAATGGACTGGTGCAAGCATCTCGGAGTTGGAATATACGCTTTGATTAGTTGATCAAAGCATATGGTTTTAATACATACTTACGGTGAAGCCTATATTTACAGGAAAGTGAGTGGGAGCACTACAGCATTTCTGATAAGTATATCTGAATGACATATTGTTGATCGGAAATAATGTAGAATTTTTCTAGAAAGCATAAAGGAGTGTTTGAAAGGAGTTTTTCAAAGAAAGACCTTGGTGAAGCTGCTTACACATTGAGCATCAAGATTTATAGAGATAGATCAAGACGCTTGATAAGATTTTTCAATGAGTACATACCTTGACAAGATTTTGAAGTAGTTCAAAATGGAACAGTCAAAGAAAGAGTTCTTGCCTGTGTTGCAAGGTGTGAAATTGAGTAAGACTCAAAACCCGACCATGGCAGAAAATAGAAAAGAATGAACAGTCATTCCCTATGCCTCAGTCATAGGTTCTATAAAGTATGCTATGCTGTGTACTAGACCTATTGTATACCTTGCTCTGAGTTTGGCAAAGGAATACAATTTTGATCTAAAAGTAGATCACTAGAACAACGGTCAAGAATATCCTTAGTGAGGACTAAGGAGATGTTTCTCGATTATGGAGGTGATAAAAGAGCTAGTCGTAAAAGGTTACAACGATGCAAGCTTTTACACCAATCCAGATGAATCTAAGTCTCAATCGGGATACATATTGAAAGTGGGAGCAATTAGCTAGAGTAGCCCCGTGCAGAGCATTGTGGACATAGAATATTTCCAAAATACATACGGCTCTGAATGTGACAGACCCGTTGACTAAACTTCTCTCACAAGCAAAACATGATCGTACCTTAGTACTCTTTGGGTGTTAATCACATAGCGATGTGAACTAGATTATTGACTCTAGTAAACCCTTTGGGTGTTGGTCACATGACGATGTGAACTATAGGTGTTAATCACATACAGATGTGAATATTGGTGTTGAATCACATGATGATGTGAACTAGATTATTGACTCTAGTGCAAGTGGGAGATTGAAGGAAATATGCCCTAGAGGCAATAATAAAGTTATTATTAATTTCCTTATATCATGATAAATGTTTATTATTCATGCTAGAATTGTATTAACCGAAAACATAATACATGTGTGAATACATAGACAAACATAGTGTCACTAGTATGCCTCTACTTGACTAGCTCGTTTATCAAAGATGGTTATGTTTCCTAGCCAGGTACAAAAGAGTTATCATTTGATTAACGGGATCACATCATTATGAGAATGATGTGATTGACTTGACCCATTCCGTTAGCTTAGCACTTGATCATTTAGTATGTTGCTATTGCTTTCTTCATGACTTATACATGTTCCTTTAACAATGAGATTATGCAACTCCCGTTTACCGGAGGAACACTTTGGGTGCTACCAAACGTCACAACGTAACTGGGTGATTATAAAGGAGTACTACAGGTGTCTCCAAAGGTACATGTTGGGTTGGCGTATTTCCAGATTAGGTTTTGTCACTCCGATTGTCGGAGAGGTATCTCTGGGCCCACTCGGTAATGCACATCACTATAAGCCCTGCAAGCATTGCAACTAATTAGTTAGTTGCGGGATGATGTATTATGGAACGAGTAAAGAGACTTGCCGGTAACGAGATTGAACTAGGTATTGAGATACCGACGATCGAATCTCGGGCAAGTAACATACCGATGACAAAGGGAACAACGTATGCTGTTATGCGGTTTGACCGATAAAGATCTTCGTAGAATATGTAGGAACCAATATGGGCATCCAGGTTCCGCTATTGGTTATTGACCGAGAATAGTTCTAGGTCATGTCTACATAGTTCTCGAACCCATAGGGTCCGCATGCTTAACGTTACGATGACAGTTTTATTATGAGTTTATAAGTTTTGATGTACCGAAGTTTGTTCGGAGTCTCGGATGTGATCACGGACATGACGAGGAGTCTCGAAATGGTCGAGACATAAAGATTGATATATTGGACGACTATATTCGGACACCGGAAGTGTTCCGGACGTTTTCGGAGAAAACCGGAGTGCCGGAGGGTGCTAACGCGTTGTGCTAACGCTTCCGCTTATAGTCTACGAGGGTATGTGGACAACACTCTCCCCTCTCGTTGCTATGCCATCACCATGATCTTGCGTGTGCGTAGGAATTTTTTTGAAATTACTACGTTCCCCAACAACGTCTCCAACATATCTATAATTTTTGATTGATCCATGCTACTTTATCTTCTGTTTTAGGCAATATTGGGCTTTATTATCCACTTTATATTATTTTTGGGACTAACCTATTAACCGGAGGCCCAGCCCAGATTTGTTGTTTTATGCCTATTTCAGTGTTTCAAGGAAAAGGAATATCAGACGGAGTCAAAACGGAACGAAATCAACTGGAGAAGTTATTTTTGGAAGGAAAGCAACCCAAGGAACTTGGAGTGCACATCAGGGGAGATACGGGCTGCCCACGAGGGTTGGCGGCGCCCCCCTGGGCGTGCCCCCTGCCTCGTGGGGCCCCCGTAGCTCCTCCGACGTACCCCCTGCCCCCATATATACTCTTGTACCCTAAAACTACCAGAATAGAAGATAGATCGGGAGTTCCGCCGCCGCAAGCCTCTGTAGCTACCAAAAACCAATCGGGACCCTGTTCCGGCACCCTGCCGGAGGGAGATCCCATCACCGGAGGCCATCTTCATCATCCTGGCGCTATCCATGACGAGGAGGGAGTAGTTCACCCTCGGGGCTGTGGGTATGTACTAGTAGCTATGTGTTTGATATCTCTCTCCCGTGTTCTCTCTCGTGTCCCTCTATGGCATGATCTTGATGTATCCCAAGCTTTTCTATTGTAGTTGGATCTTATGATGTTTCTCCCCCTCTACTCTCTTGTGATGAATTGAGTTTCCCCTTTGAAGTTATCTTATCGGATTGAGTCTTTTATGAGAACACTTGATGTATGTCTTGTCATGATTATCTGTGGTGACAATGGGATATCATGTGCCACTTGATGTATGTTTTGGTGATCAACTTGCGGGTTTCGTGACATTGGGAACCTATGCATAGGGGTTGGCACACGTTCTTGACTCTCCGGTAGTAGCTTTGGGGCACTCTTTGAAGTACTTTTATGTTGGTTGGATGAATCTGAGATTGTGTGATGCATATCGTATAATCATGCCCACGGATACTTGAGGTGACAATGGAGTATCTAGGTGACATTAGGGTTTTGGTTGATTTGTGTCTTAAGGTGTTATTCTAGTAAGAACTCTTTATAGATTGATCCGAAAGAATAACTTTGAGGTGGTTTTGTACCCTACCATAATCTCTACGTTTGTTCTCCGCTATTAGTGGCTTTGGAGTGACTCTTTGTTGCATGTTGAGGGCTTGTTATACGATCTATCTATGTTATTATTGTTGAGAGAACTTGTACTAGTGAAAGTATGAACCCTAGGCCTTGTTTCCTATCATTGCAATACCGTTTACGCTCATTTCTATTGCTCGCTACCTTGCTGTTTTTATTATTTCAGATTACAAAAACCTATATCTACTATCTATTTTGTACTTGTATCACCATCTCTTCGCCGAACTAGTGCACCTATACAATTTACCATTGTATTGGGTGTGTTGGGGACACAAGAGACTCTTTGTTATTTGGTTGTAGGGTTGTTTGAGAGAGATCATCTTCATCCTATGCCTCCTTCGAATTGATAAACCTTAGGTAATCCACTTGAGGGAAATTTGCTACTGTCCTACAAACCAGTGCACTTGCAGGCCTAGCAATGTCTACAAGAAGAAGGTTGTGTAGTAGACATCAGCATCCAAGTCGTGTCATGCAAGAAAATAGAGTGGTAGTTGAAGCCACGTGATGTGCATCTTGGGTTAAACTGTAAATAGAACCTTACTACTCTTGAGTAACTCCTAAAGCAGCCACCGAAGATCTTTATTTGATTTGTTTTTCATCACCAGCACGTCGAGGTGAAAGATGTGCAGGTTCAGTGGGTCCTCTTGCGTTTTCACTGACATGCGGGACCGCATGTGAGCAAACAGACAATGGGCTACGCGCTCCACTGGCTGACTGAGAAGAGAGATAGAGGAGGGCTGAGCATGGACTCTAGGAAATTTGTTGTACGTAACCAGCACCTTGATATTCGCATGTGCAAGTGGACCAAAGCACCAAATGGAAGGGGGTGATGGGGAATGGGGAGAATCTTAGTCCGCAAAAAGAAAATGATCGTGCTGTTTGGAAGCCTCCACAGTGGGAGTATATTCAGATAAATGTTGATGCTAGTACCCTCAAAAAAAATGTTGATGCTAGTTTTGTGGAGAGCTTGAGATCTTCTAGCATTGGGGTTGTCGCTAGGAATCATCTGGGAGAAGTCCTGGTGTCTTCTTGGGAATTTATTTGAATGTGCTCCAGAGGAGAGGAGGCGGAACTTCATGCGTGCCTCGCCGGGCTGTACATTGGTATTTCTGTTCACAAACCAATTATCTTGGAAACTGACTCCTCCTTTGCTACATCTTTCCTAGTGAAAGAAATTGTTGACATGTCTCATTATGTGGATCTAAAAATGGAAGCGATCACCGCCTCCAAGTTTTTTTTTTGATCTAAAGATTGTGAAGATTGATAGGCAGGCAAACAAGGCGGCGCATGAGATAGCAAAATTTAGTTTTGATACCATGTCCGATGGTATTCTGTGTAATTCTGTTCCGCCCTGCGTGGCTAATTATGTAATGAACGATTGTAAGACTATTGTTATTTGATCAATATATGGGTGGAGTTTTTCAAAAAAAATCGCGTGTGGTTGTTTCTAGAATAAAAAAGGAGGTACCCCTACTTATGTTACTCCCACTACACCTAGCGTAAGGTTAGTAGGTGACCTTTGCGCTTGGCTCTTCGCCTCTTATGGAAGTCGATGGTTCTACAGTAGTACTTCTGGCAATCTGACACCAAATGAACTGCTGCACATCCACCGCTTGTAAGCAAAAGTTTCTCCTCGTGCTGCGAGCCACCGCGCACGTGTTGGCGATGGAGAAGGCATAATCAAGCTTCTCGTCGTTCTGCGAGTTGACGGGACACATGAAAGTTATTTAGTAGTATGTACTTTCTCCAGAAAAGGGCCGACCATGTCATTGCTACCATCCCGTGCTCCGTCGTTGAGTACGTGCACTATTCACGTGCCATCGAGGAGAAAAAATATTGCGTAGGTGCCATCGAAGTGCACGACTCACTTACGCACTGCTTATCTGATTATCTCCATTTTCTTGCGTGACACGTGCACCTTGATGCTAGATGTCTCGCGTGTTGGGAAAAGGATGAACAAAGCTCACGTAAAAGAAAAGAGTTGAAGAGCATAGATTCCCGACGACCGAGAAGGAGCAAGGAACCTCGCGGTGGAGCGTCTGCAAGGAACCTTGTGCGTTTTCCCGTTTTTTTGCAGCATGCCCACCTATAAAGAAAAAAAGAACATGAACTTTTCGCTAACCACTAGAAACGGTACATCAGGATGCTAAGTTGAAGATGTTTTATACTCCCTCCGTTCCCAAATATAAGTCTTTTTAAGATTTCAATAAGGGACTACATATGAAACAAAATGAGTGAATCTACACTCTAAAATATGTCTACATACATCCGTATGTTCTAGTCTATTTGAAATGGCTAGAAAGACTTATATTTAGGAACGGAGGGAGTAGTTTATATTGAATTATTGATAACCACGCAACAAGCCACGCATGTACAGGACGCATGCAGCCACGCATGTACACAAGCCAATGCACTAACTCCATCCGATCCAACTCATGCACATACACTCATAGCATGGACCACACAACGCACGTACACAACACGTGCATGCACACACGCTCGGCCGCAGAATGCACATGAATAACATATGCATGCGCACACACTCGGCTGCATGGAGGTGTGCGCCATCCGCGGCAACGTCCGGTTCATCATGCTACGGCGAAGCTCGCACGCCACGGCACCTACGCATCTCTTGTAGCACCTCTTTGACATCGTTGCTCAACTACTAGTCGGAGATGAAGTCGACCGCAGCCTTGGCCTTAGAGCTAACACCGATGGAAAAACACGCATGCTGCACGCACACGAGCATGTACGGAGTGCCCACGACGTGGTGGTGATGCGTCCCCAGTCGCCTCTACTCCTTCTGCGCACGTTGTCTATCAAGGAGGTTGCATGCTAATGATGATGTGGGTGAGATCTTCTAGGACTCAGATGATGACAAGGAAAATTACGAGACACAAGGTGACGTACACCGTCAAGGTCCACGATCAAGGGGGTGCTAGTAAGTGCTTAGATGTGCTTAGAGCAAGTACAATAGAGTTGAGTCAGCGGGCTATAAGGAATAAACTAGTATATTTCTGCTTAGTTGGAGGAAAGAGAAGAGGAGAGAGAAGGTAAGCAGGCTCTTCATGAAGATCCAGCTCTAGCACGTGCTCCTAGGCACTTTGTGAGAATGAAAGGTGGGCCACATAATAAAAAAGTAGTACACTTTTTTGATCTACTATTGTACATGTTGACTATAAGATGGACTGTAGATGACATGGCACTGGCTTATAGCCAGCAGCTGGCTATACTATTAACCATGCTCTTAGATGAGGTGCTAAGAGCATTAAATGACTAGTAACTCAAGTCTTCAATGCATAGGTGCTTAATTTATTGGTGCCACATCATATTTTATGCCTACTTGGCATGCTTAGCAGCTATACATGGTGGAGCACTGGGAGAGGCCAAGGCTGGTCATAGTGGGGAGTAACTTATACTGTAACATATTACTACAGACCGGAAAGGAGGGAGTAGTCACATAGTCTAGTGTCATATGCAGAGTATGGGAGCACATGATATTTCCCCGTCCGGACCGATCCCAAGTTGGCTTCTCACCTTCTTGGCCAACAAAAATCCCTTCCCCCACTACTAGGAAAAGGCCTACTAGTGGCGCACCAGTTTTGCCTACTAATGGCGCACTACTGGTGCGCCACTAGTACCATGCCACTAGTATTAAATACTAACGGCGCACCACTGGTGCGCCATTAGTATCTGGTATACTAATGGGGCACCACGTCGTGCGCCATTACTATAGACCAACATGCGCCATTAGTATGCCTCCCAGGGGGCCATATTTACCCATGTGCTTTGGCGTACTAATGGCGCACTGTGGGGTGATGCGCCATTAGTATCCTTTGGTATACTAATGGCGCACTTTGGGGTGATGCGCCATTAGTATGAATATTAGGTATTTTTTTACTTTTCTGATTCTTGCACAGGTTACGAAATATATTATTGGAAGAATATAGACAGCACCACACAGGAACAGCAGATTCATCGAATACAATAGAAGATTAGTCTCCGAATACAATTCATCATATTAGTCTCCGAATTCAAAAGACCGAACAAAGTTAGAACATTACAAGTCTCGAGATCGCGAGTAGCGAGTTTGTCTTCACATTACAAGTAGATATCGATCATCTAAACTACCATCACATAGAAGAGAGCTGCGGTCATCACGATGAGCATCATCGCGATGAAACTGGTCTTCATCCGGTTCCTCCAACGCTCCCTACTCTCTCCCGCTAGATAGCGGGCGTATCTAGATTCCGCCTCCGCCCTAGTGGTGTACCCTTTGTAACTATTACCGCTGAAACGGTGAACCTGTCTCCGACACTCCTCCCAGTCGTCGTAGACTCTGGGAACCTTACCCTTGTACACGACATACAATGGCATCTCTATGCACAAGCCAAACAACAGACAATACATCAGCAATATATAAGTATGCAACAAAAGGATCGAAAGAGAAAAGCAAGACATTGATAGCATGATTCATGGTCCTACTAATAAATAGCTTCGATTACATCTAAGTTGAACGACTGTCCAAACCAAAGAGACATACAAGTTCATTAAAGTTTAATTACAACATGAGCTAATCGATGTTTCAGAACTACACATAGCATCACTACTTTCGACTAGACTCATGGGACCAGAGCATGGATGATGCCCTCATCTTTCGTGATGGTCATGAACTCGCGGGCGCTGTCAGCCTGCATTTGTAGCGTTGTGTCTATCTCACTGTTGGACGGTTGATATCTGAGGTAGAACTGCCCCGAGGTACGAAGGACATCTTGATGGATGATTTCTGCAAACTCTGACTGGATGCGAAAGAATTCTTGTCGGAGGTCCACGTCCTGGATTACCGCCAAGCTTACGGTCCAATCTTTGACATTATTTGGTAGCAGATGGTGATTATGGTCCCGTACGATCGCCCGCATGTGATGGAGGGTGTAGTAGGCATCCTTCTGACCGCCAGGCGGCTATTTGACGCAGGGGAACATCGTATTGTGGGTGAACACGTGCCTGTCGTACCTACGAACTGGCCTCTTAAAGGTGCCTCCAGATGTGGCGTAGCCGGGGAGAGCATCATCAAGAACTTTCTTCATATTTGTGTAGTCTATCTTGGAGTCACGGTCCGGGTCGAAATACGTGGCCATGGAATATTTCGGGCTTAAGAGGATGAGTGTGCAATGTGTGTCACTGCACAGAACATGGAATGTTAGAAAGAAAAAGAACGATCGAAATCTAAGAAATCATATGTTACGGGGCGGTGAGCGGATGACTTACTCGGGAAAGTAAGGCACGAGGAAGTTACCCTTATCTGGGTTTGCCAGAGTGACACCTTCAAGGTGTGAACTCGCGACTTGCCGGTCCCCAACGCTGCCCAAGATCTTGGCATGCATGTAGAAGGGGTCGACTATCACGATGTCCGGGGTCTTGTCTCGAATGATCCGCATCTCCATACTTAGCGAAAACAGCCAAACGAAGGTGTAGTGCAGCGGATGAAGGTTAAACATAGAAAAGATGTCATCAAACCGCAGGACGATCGTACCCTCGATGGTGCCATCCACAAAGCCCTTGCCCTCTGGCACCTTGGCCACAAAAACCGGGTATGCCACATCATTCTAGGAGAGATGCTGCTTCTCCAAAGAAAGAACACTGTCATGCAGACTCTGCATAGCACCAGTTGCAGCATTGAGCATATTTGTCGGTAGCATCGCACTACCCGCCACATGCACCCTCCTCGAGATATCCTTAGGTGAAGGTGGCCCATCCTGAGCACGGATCGTACTCGTTGCTGGCTGGCTCGCACCGGCGCCCTTGTTAGTCTTTCATTTCCGTCCCTTCTTCTTGATCTGCTGTAATGGGACCGAGTTCTACTCACAAACCGCCTTCTTGAGCATGTTGGGGCTGATAATATTTCGCACCTTAGGTATCTGAGGCTCGGTGAAGGCGGCAGCTGGAGGCGTCTCCTGATAACTGAATGCCAGGCGACGCCTGTTGCAATTGGGTTTCTTCGTCGTACCAGCTAGATCGCGGTCGTCTTGGTTGGGTTCTTGAGAAGGAGGCCCGCAGAACTCGTCACCATACCCATGTTCGGCAAAGTACTTATCGACGTTGGTAAATGTACCGTCGTTGTTGTCGTTGCCGTCCGGATCCTGTACCATATGCATGTCCGGATCCTGTGCCATAGGGATGTCCGGCATGTCCGGTAGCGTTGCGGCGTTCTTGCCATGGCTTGGTGCTGGCAAAACTGGCGGTCTTGTCTGTGGGGTGGTGTCCCCCGTCCCCAAACGAATCTGGCTCTTCGACCAAAGCAGGGGCCAGTTTATGCAGGCACTGAGGGTCATCTCATCATCTTCGTCGGCCCCAGTGGGTCGAATCGGAGGTAACAGCTCCTCGCAGCCTGGCAGCACCCGAACCAGTTCAACCCTCTACACTGTGGGTGGCATCGGATTACCGTGGAACACGGGGTTGCCCGGTTGAATGATTCTGCCCTTGGCGACATCGACGAACTCACCACCCAAAAAGTGCATGAGAGTGCAAGGAACGTTGGCGGCGCCCGACGAAAACATGTAGGGCATCAGGGATGCCCAGTCAAAGGCAAGGAGATGAAGTCATCCGCCGAGAGGCTTAGTTACCATGATGCCGTCGAGCTTGGCTAATGTCGAGGCATCGCCAACAGTGGGCGTGCAACTGACGGAGGGTCCGCTTGCTGGCGAGGTGCCGGCCGGCGTACACCCGGGTGCATTAAGCTCCAATGCCCGTGCCGGCGCCGGAGACACGAATACCGCCTCCGCCGGAGACACCAATGGCGCCGCCTGCGCATTGTGCGAGTTGCTGGCTGTGAAGCTGGGAACCGGGGGAGGCCCCTGTTGTCCGCCCACTATCCACATCGTCAGCCCCTAAATCAACGTAGGCACCATGGCGGTGATCATCATTCCCAGTTGTTGTTGCACTTGCTCTTGGATAATATCCGGAATCTGCTCCACTTGTGCCTTGAGTGCTTCAACCTCACGCGACTGGCTTTCTGAGCTGGTCCTTTTCTCCTTTCGCGCACCAGCGTTATAGTATGATGACCATTTTGTGGACAAGCCTTTGCCGGCCACATGACCAGCTGACGATGGCTTACTAAGCTTATCCTTGTTTTTCATTACGTTCAACGCCCTATTTAAAGGGGTGTCGAAAGGGGAGCTCTGAGACGACCCCGCGCTACTGCTTTCAGTGTCCTGCGGAAGGAACGTGAACCATTTAGAAATATTGGGGATTAATTAGAATGCAACCATATGGAGCTAATTACGTGGGGGTGTATTCTTTACCAGAAGAAGCTCAAGCGCCCTAGTCTTCGGATCCGTGGTAAGATCCTTTGTTACCGGGCCCTCCTTGTACCGGGCCCTGACAAAGTTCCAGGTCTGCTTGTCACGGTATTTCTCGAAGTGGGGCGGTAGGCCTTGCTCGGCATGCTCCGCGTCCTCCTTGTCCTATATAGGCTCCACCACTTTTTAACCGCCGGGACCGAGTTGGTGGACCCCTAAGTTCAACTGCCGCATTTCTTTCCCCCACTGACTTGATTCGGAGGTTGCGCTGCTCTCGCACTTGATCTTGAACTCCTTGTAGTCATCTTCGTTGATCAAAGGATATTTCACCTTGATCTTCTCATAACTATCACCTTTTTCAATCATTGCCTTCACCGTGCTTCTCCAAGTAGACATGGTCATGCTCATCCTCGTGAGGGCGACACTGTTCACTTTATTCCCTGAGAGGTGTGTGTTTGCAAATTCAGTGGGGAACTTGTATCGTTCGTGCAACTTCGTGAAGTGGAGGCTGCGCAAATTCCCTTGGTCCTTATGCCTTAGGTTCTCGGTGTTGATCGAGACAGTGCTCCAGAGAATGCACCCGAGCTGAACCAAGTACCCCTTGACTAATTCTTTGGGCGCCGTTGGATGCCCGTCGGAGTTCACTTCAGTAAATTCCTCCTTGATGGTGCCGAGCACGCTCGGGCGCCGGTCCTTCCGTTGCCTCTTTGGTTGGCTGGCATCTGTGTGTGCGCCGCCATCATCAGTGGTGGTATCCTCGGTGGAACCATCAGTGGTGTCATCCCCGACGCCACTAGGGGTTGTGTAGTCAGGATCGGTGTCATTCGCAGCGTCCTCATAGCGGTGAGGTTCTTCCTCCATCTCCTAGGATAGCTCCCAGAATTGCTTGCCGCGCGAACCGCCGGCCTCATCGTTGTGGGCCATGTTTCTCTCTAAATAGGAAAAAACTTTGGTCAAAAAGTTGGTTATTGTCAAGGAACAAGATCATGGTCTCATCATTTAGGGTTTGTCAACACCGAGGCATCCTAAAAGCTAAGCTTTTATCATTTAGGGTTTGTCGACGCCGAGGCACCCTAAAAGCCTAAGCGTACATCATTTAGGTTCTCATCGAGACCGAGGCACCCTATAAAAGCCAAGGTTTCATCATTTAGGTTGGGCCTAATCACTTGGATCTATTGCCACCTATGATTTAATGCAGCAAGAACGGCGGGGCAGTTGATCCTACTTAATTAAGTACTAAGATACCCCGGCCCATGCATTAGTCGCAAGTACCCCATATGTCCTATTTTTAGCATGACCTTTGCTGAAAATAGGACATATGGAGTACCCGAATTTTCCAGAACAGAAGTTAATCGACATTCCGGCAAACTCAAGGGCCCCTCGGGGTACCTGCAAAATCATCACGACACGAAGGTCGGAGACAAAACCCAGCAAACTAGCACCACAATGTGCCTCTACTTTCATATGGATGAAAAGGCCATAGACCATATGGTCCTCTGCTTTCATATGGACAAAAATCAGCTCAACTTATGTGAGCTTCCATTCCAGATCTAATAGGTCACCCAACAAAAAATCATCAATAGTTTAGCAAGTCTGTACAAACACAGAAAGAATAGAAAGTTTGCTATCTATTCAAACACAAAAACAAAACACTACTTGAAACTTCTGCTGCATTTGGACCATGGCAATTTACTTTCATGGAGCATGACAAATGTATTTTACAGATCGTGGCATTGTTTTTACTATATGCACCATGGAAAATTTATTTTCTTTTTGCAACATGGAAAATTTCTTTTGCACCGGGCCATGGAAAATATAGTCTATGCATCATGAAAATTATAGTGTATGGATCATGGCATTTTTTATTCTACATTTTTATTCTATGGATCATGCCAGGAAATTATAGTCTATGCATTTTTTTAATCTTGGATCATGATCCAACAAAATTGCCATCTCCCATGGCAAATATAGCCTATGCATCATGGAATTTATACTGTATGGATCATGGCATTTTTTTATGGATCATGATCTATAGAACATTTTAGTCCTTGTCATTTTCTGAAACATATTTTTGCCATGGCAATTTTGAATCAATAGACATACTTCTCAAAAGAGGCATGATCAAATTCGAACAAAAATCAGTAAATTGATAATCACAATTCTCTATATTGGCCTGTGAGAAGGACACTACCAGTTTGCTTTTCTTTTCTTTTTCAACAAAACCAGCAAACTACTCGACGATGGACATTGGGAAGGGGCATGATGAGGTACAAACTGAAATAAATGCCATTCTGTAGCAAAACAACCTAAGCTAGCATGTGACCATCAACCACACATGCATCATGCAGCATTGACCAAAATATATCTCAGACCTGACAAAATTACAGATTCTTCTATAGGAGTTGTACTTGATTACAACATGTTCAACAATAGCAGAGGACATATGAGGTCCATCCCTAATCATGGACAACCAAATCATCCATGTGCAAGAAATGATGATTCAGTAAATGCACAACCTTCTGCTATATAAAGCTTACACATTTTCAGGGAGCAATTTTATTTTCGATAACAATAACATGGGAGCAGGTGGGTGAGGAACAAACTGGAATATCATCATTCAGTAGGAAAACAACCTTAGCTAGTTCCTGACCATCAACCACACACGCATCAAACAGCACAGCAGCATGAGCAAAATTGGTAGTATGAATTACAAGGACCTCGATCATGAACCTGGCTGGAGTCTAATGGCATCAATCAACCAACCAGAATAGAAACTTGGCTGGAGTCATAAACCTCATGTTGATGAATGCAGAACAGAGAGGAGCACTTACTAGTCAAATAGATAGAAGGCAGTGATGGAATCCCTTCCCTTGGTGGCTAGGTGCGCCCTCCTCCTCCTCCTCGAGCAGGACAAGGTCGCATGAGAGGATCCCACAGGAGGAAGCCTTCGTTGCCGGCACTCGACCTCGCACTGGCAGGAGCTCACTAGATGAAACAAACCATAGTGAACAACCATGTTACAAGTACAATTAACAGAAGTAAAGCAGAAACAAACAAATAAAAAAATGGTCTCTAGTTATTTTTCCTGAACTTAAGCGTGTGCTCTCTGATCTTGAGATAGCATTGTCATCTTCTGCCCTATCATGCACCCTTTTAGTTAAACAAACATGCAAACAAAATATTCACTCAGGCAAACATGAATAAATTTGATATGCTGATTAAATGACATGAACCTGATTCATGATGCATATGTATCCTTCCCTGACACTATCTAGTCTGCAGCTACATGTATACACTAACCATGACATTTCTTCCTCTGTTCTGGTCAAAACTGCAACCTGATTACTACCCCCTGATCATATTTCATGATCCCACAATGAATGGTTTTGCAACTGCTACTGTTTTAGCATGATAAAATGGACAACTCCTAACTGTTGTCTCACACACTGGTATAGGTTACGGTATGACACACACTTTTGTACTTCTGATCCCCCATTTTTTTCATGAAGATCTGAATTCTTCTTTCATCTCTGCGTCTAGATTATTTCATGGTAGCATTTAAATTCATAGAGCAAATTTTTCTCTAACATGGTAGCATCTAAATCCTATTTTTAACCAAGCATCAAGAACATTAAAGCAGCCAGTCTGAAATTTCTTTGACTAAATATTGAAGAACCGATCAGGATCACAGAGAGTTACTGAAAGGAGAAGATCACATCCCCCATTAACAAGAACCAAGGATCCACTAGTGACCACCTGGGCTTGCAACGCAAACATGCAAGGAAAGAAATCAAATCCCCAGCAACAAGTTGTGCGGCATGAACTCCCACGCATGATGTGCGCCCATGATCAAAATCGACATGGTGCGCAGAGGTAGCAGCGATTAGGGCTAGTGGTGGGGGGCGGCATGGAAGGCGCGGGCTTTGGAGGGGGGAGCGTGGCGGGTG
>NC_041383.1:167524366-167524970 GCF_002162155.2 Triticum dicoccoides
CGGTCGCCGGAGGGGTCAAGGTCGGGGTTGGGGTCGGGGTCGGCGGCAGCGCAGGGCAGGGGCTGACGCGGGGAGGTGGCGCAGGGCAGGGTCCGATGCGGGGACGTGGCGCAGGGCAGGGGCCGACGTGGGGAGGCTGTCGGCGACGGCGAGGTCGCGGAGGCGTCGGCGATGGCGCGGGTGCGTGGGGGCGGCGACGCACGTAGGGGCGGCAGCGTCGTGGGTCGTCGGGGCAGCGCGCGGGTGGGGAAGTGGATCTGGCGAGAGGGAGAAGGGGTCAGGCGAGTTAGAGCTAGGGGAAGATTACTAATGGCGCACCCCCGAGTGGTGCGTCATTAGAAATCGTTTTTTAGATATCAATGGCGCACCCCGTGGCGGTGCGCCATTAGAAATCTTTTTTTAGATAGCAATGGCGCACCACCCGAGCGGTGCGCCATTAGTATGTTTTTTTTATTATTATTTTTTGTTGCTTTTTTTAATTTTTTTTATAAAAATAGTAATAATTTTTTTATAAAAATAGTAATGATTTTTTTATGAATATGAAAAAATATCATCAAATGGGGGTGCTCGGTGGCGGTGGAGCGGGCTGGGGAGGGTGCGGGGG
>NC_041383.1:167525362-167604995 GCF_002162155.2 Triticum dicoccoides
GGGCCGGGGAGGGTGCGGGGGGTCGGCGGCGGCGGTGGAGCGGGGGAGGGTGCGGGAGGATCGAGATCGAGATGGAGGGGGATAGCGATCGAGATGGAGGGGGATAGAGATCGAGATGGAGGGGGATCGAGATCGAGTGTCCTCATAAATATTCAATATTTTTTCATATTGAATATGAAAAAATATCATCAAATTTGAAAAAATATTCATGAATTCAAAAAGTGCCCATGAAATTTAAAAATATTCAGGAGTTTAAAAAGTGCCCATGAAATACAATAATCGAGAAATGAAGGCTACAATTTAAATACAATCGATCTTAGCTAGCTATCTGTTCACAATCTTCTTGCCCTTATTTTTCGTAAATGGAGTTCTTTTCTTGAACGGACGTCCTTTAGGTAGGGTGGTCCTGCTTCTTCTTGTGGTGTATGCTGATACTTTATCGTCATCGTCATGTTCCATCTTCGGGTCGTCGTACTTGTCGAAGTCTTGCTCATTGGCGACTCCATCCATTCCGATGATCTTCCTTTTGCCTCTCCTCACGACAACACGACTGGGGTTTGGCGGGTCGGTAATGAAGAAGCATTGGTCCACTTGGGAAGCCAGTACCCATGGCTCATTTTTCGCGGTGACGTTTGCGCCCGCGGTCTTGGATTTGGCTTCGGGTATAACCATGGTGGTGAAATACCGGTCTTCTTTTGTGACGCTCTTGGCCCATCTAACACGGAACATCGGGACCTTCTCTCTAGCGTAGCTCAGCTCCCAGATCTCCTTGATCCTTCCATAGTATCTGTCTTTGTTATTACCGGTGTAGGATTCCATCATTACCCCGGAGTTCTGATAACCATCGCTTTTCATGTCCTTTCCCTCGGTGTAGAATGTGTAGCCGTTGATATCGTACGGCTCATACGTCATCAGGTTGTGCTCGGCACCCTGTGACAAGGCGAATATGAGTTGTTCTTCCGCGGAAGAATCCTCATGTAAAGGGTACGACAGAAGCTTCTGCTTGAACCAATGCGTGAAACATGAGTTGTGCTCTTTGATTATATCCCCGTCCGTCCTCTGTTGGCCTCGGTCATTGTACGTCTTCTCCATAAAGGTTTTGTGCTCTACCACCCAAGGATGAACCACGTCTATGTGTTGTAGCGCGACTATGTTTCCTCTTTCAAAGTTGGCGAGTCGACCCTCGAAGTTGACATGCATTTCGCGGCGACCCTCACAGTGACCCCATCCAGCGAGCCTGCCGAGGTGCCTGTTGACGATCACACCAACGGGGTTCTTGATGCCTAGATAATTCGTGCAGTAGGAGATACACTCTTCGGCCAGAAAGCCCCTGGCTATGCTTCCCTCTGGACGTGACATGTTGTGAACGTGTCCTTTGATGACACCATTCATCCTTTCGAACGGCATCATGTTGTGCAGGAACGTTGGCCCGAGCTGGATGATATCCTCCATGATATGGACCATCAGATGCACCATAACGTCGAAGAATGCGGGCGGGAAGTACATCTCAAGCTCGCATAGTATCACCACGATCTCTTCCTGTAGCCTTCTGAGTTGCCTCACGCCAACCGACTTCCGAGAGATGACGTCGAAAAAGTTGCATAGGCCAAATAGAGTTTCACGGATGCGCGCGTCCATGATCCCACGGATTGCAACTAGAAGTATCTGCGTCATCAGCACGTGACAGTCGTGAGGCTTCATCCCGCTGAACTTCTGCTTCGCTGGGTCTAGGTATCTGCTTATCTTCCCCGCGTAACCGTAAGGAAGTTTTACTCCTACGAGGCAGGTGAAAAACTGATCGATCTCCTCCCGACTTAGAGTGAAGCAAGCGGGAGGGTAGTCATTACCGGTCTTCTTGGCCTTTTTGCCTTTGCGACGACTTTCCGTGTCCTGCTTCGCCTCATCATCATCATCATCATTAGCGTGAAGCTCCTCCCTGATGCCCATTGATTTCAAGTCTGTCCTTGCTTTCAGCCCATCTTTGGTCCTCTCTGGCATGTTGAGCAGGGTACCAAGCAGACTCTCGCACACATTCTTCGTGATATGCATGACATCAAGGCTGTGAGGCACACGGTCGATCTTCCAGTATGGCAAGTCCCCGAAAACAGACCTCGTTTTCCATACCTTCAGCAGCGGCTCTGGTGCCTTTCACTTCTTTCCCGGCTCTGGCGCCTTTTGCTTCTTTCTCGGCAGTGGGCAATCTTTCCAATCTTTCAACAGCTCGTTTATTTCCTCGCCACGCCTCGTACGCGGGCGTCTTCGGGGTTCGTCTTCACCATCGAACAGATCCTTGCGTTTCCCCCACGGGTCATCGTCGTGAAGCCACCTTCGATGTCCCATGAAAACGGTTTTCGAAGACCCGGGATCTCCATCTAGCTGGCGATACGTTGTGTCATCCATGCACCTAATGCATCCAGAAAATCCGTGGACCACCTGCCCCGCGACATATCCGTAACCAAGATAGTCGTGCACCGTCGTGAGCAGTGCGGCTCTCATAGGGAAATATTCTTTTTGTGTGGCATCCCACGTATTGGCTGGTGTTTTCCACAGCGTGTCTAGCTCCTCTTTCAGCAGCCCCAGATACAGATTGATGTCGTTCCCTGGTTGTTTTGGCCCTTCAATTAGCATACTCATGTGAATGTACTTCCTCTTCATGCACAACCAGGGGGGAAGGTTGTACATCCAGACAAACACAGGCCAGGTGCTATGTGTTCTTCTCTGGCTGCCAAACGGATTAACTCCATCAGTGCTCGCGCCCAGCACGATGTTCCTTGGATCCTTCCCAAATTCTGGGTGTTCGAAGTTCAATGCTTGCCATTGGCTCCCATCCCTAGGGTGACTCAGCATATTGTCTTTTTTATTTATCTCTGGATCATTTGCATCATCTTCTGGCTTCTTCTCCTCCCTATCCGCGTGCCAACGCAGGAGCTTTGCTACCTTAGGGTCCGAGAAATACCGCTGCAGACGAGGAGTGATCGGAAAGTACCACACCACTTCTCGAGGAGCTTTCTTCCTCTTCTTGTATCGAGTGACACCGCACACCGGACATATGGTATACTCCGCGTGCTCGTCCCGATAAACGATGCAATTGTTCGTGCACACATGGTATTTCACATGCGGTAAATCTAGAGGACACACGATTTTCTTCGCCTCCTCGAAACTGGTCGGGCACTTGTTCCCCTTGGGAAGATGTTCGTGCCAGAATGACATGTTCTCGTCGAAGCATGCGTCGGTCATTTTGTGATTTACCTTCATCTCCAGAGCCATGAGCGTTACTTTCAGGCGGGTATCCTCGGGCCTGCATCCTTCATACAATGGAGTAACCGCATCTATCTCCAGTTGATCCAGCTTGGTTTTCTCTCGGGCGGCAGCACTTGCGTTATCCATCTGCTTGAGAAGCAGCTCTTGAATATGAGGGTCCTGCACCCATCCCATCGATGGTCCATCGTCGTCTGCTCCGCCAGCATCTTCATCTTCATGATCATGCCCTTCGTCTGCTCCGGCATCTTCCTCATCAACATGTACTGCATCTTCTACATGATGACTGTGTACAACATCACCATCGTGATCATGTCTTGGAGATTCTTCGTCTTCTCGCCCGCCCGAGCCGCGGTGGTTGTCTTGCTGCCCTTCCTCATTTCTTGCCCGGCCCCCATGGACGACTTCATAGTCATCTTCATCACCTTGCCACCGATAGCCATCCATGAAACCACACAAGAGCAGGTGGTCCCGCACCTGCCCGGAATCCGGGTCCGCAATAAGGCTCTTCAGCTTGCATCTTCGACACGGACATCTTATCTCCGTCTCGTTCTTTTGAAGCATCTCAGCCTTCGCGGAGCTCAAAAACCTATTCACGATGCCTTCGGTCATCGTGCGAACCATGGTCACCTGCGGAGTAGAGCCAAACAATATTTTAGAACCAAGAAAAAATTTGGCATGACTTTCCCTAAAAATAGGACCAAAAAGAATGCATAGTGCCAAAATTCTCGCCGAAACGGAAATGAATCAACATTCCAGCAAAATATTGGCAACTATCGCATTTCAAATACCGGTACCTGCAAACACAAACATATATGCAACACCACAAACATATGCAACACCACGAACATACATAGATATAGCTAGGCCATAAAAAGTGCATGTGCACGTTGTTGGAGGGAGAACAACATAAAGATAGCTTCCCCCTTACTTACCTATCAAGAGAAGGTAATTTAACCACTTAATTTGGATGAATCTATGGTGCAAATGAGGTGAGGAGGAGGAGGCATCCGAGACAAGCTTGGAGGAGGAGGTGGAGAAAATGAAGTGGGGAAAGTGAGTGGGTAGGTGTGGCTATCCAAAATATCTAGCTGGTCCTAGGTTACTAATGGCGCACCACCAACAAATGCGCCATTATTAGTAACCCTAGTTACTAATGCGCACCTGTTGGTGGTGCGCCATTAGTAGTTTTGCAAAAAAATAAGAAAAATACTAATGGCGCACCAGGGCACAGTGCGCCGTTACTAGTTTAAACTAGTAATGGCGCATTATTCCCCGGTGCGCCATTAGTAGTTTTGCAAAAAAAGAATAAAAAAATATAGTAGTGGTGCACTACGTGGCTGGTGCGCCATTACTAGTTAGATCTAGTAATGGCCCAGTGTGCCCTGGTGCGCCATCAGTATGTTTGAAAAAATAAAATAAAAATTGTTACTAGTGGCGCACCATGTATCTAGTGCGCCATTAGTGTCTATATAGTAGTGGCGCACCACATGTCTGGTGCGCCATTAGTGGCCATTTCATCTATAGCCCTTTTCCTAGTAGTGCCCCTCTTGCACGCGCTTCCCGCCTGGCGCCAGCTAAGCCCGCCGCTCCACATTTATGGCAAGTCAGGGCGACGCGACCTCTCACTGCTTCCGCTGTTGAAGCGGCACGCTGACTGAGGGGACCACCCACTGCACGCCCGGCATTTCAGACCACGCAGTGGAGAGTAACTTTAGAGCAAGCACTACACTTAGATGATATAAGCAGGCAATAAGGATTTAAATATAGTATTTGTGCTTAGTTGAAGGAGATAGAAGAGGAGAAAGAAGAGAAGCGGATTGTAAACGTGTAGCCGGTTGTACTCCAACATACTTTGTGAGAAAAAAGGTGGGGCCATTATTAATGATATACTAAAGAGACTAACGGACGCCTTAATTACTCCATTTTTTAAGACAAACCATGGTGGGGCTATTATTGACTTCTTTTTGAGCTATTATTGACTTGGATGTGGGGTTTGGGGGCCAAAGGCCTACTATTATACCCTAGCCGCCGCTGTATCATATGGTTTGGCACCGTTTCAGATCTTAGCGCCGCCACACAATTCTTCTCCAGCCCTCCTTCCGGCGTGCACCGCGAGAAGGGACAGCAGTCCTACGAACCCCACCTTTCATGATCTTGTATGGGAGAGGGGCGATCGTGTTTTTGGGGAGCACGCTCATGTGACTGCTGCCAGCGACGACTTCCTCAACAATAGCCTTCTTCCCCGACCTCGGTAACCTCTTCATCAACAACATGAGTGACAACATCAACCACATCGGTTCTGCTCCCGCTGTAAAGTATGTGATTCTGTACTCCTGGTTTTGTCCGCACCATTACTTTGATGTTTGCAATTGTCGTCATGATCTATTTACTTTGATTCGGATTAAATCTCATACTAAATTGCTCATATATTCAACAATCCAATCCAAAAACCTGATTACAGGCAATTTACTCCTAGTGGTGTTGCTGCGCTTTTGAAGCCGCCTAATTTTAATGGGGTGCAATATAAAAGGTGGTGCACAACAACAGTATATTGGTTTCATACCATGTACTGCTATGATGCCACTAAGGGTAATCCTGAGGGCGATCTTAATCCTACACAGCAGGAAGCTTTTCAGAACATGGATACCCTCTTCAAAGCCGCCCTGCTGAGTGTTCTTGACGATTCCATTGTGGATTCATATATGTCATCTGACAGCGGCAAAGACATGTGGGCTGCGCTCGAGGCCACGTATGGTCCCTCGGGCGCTGGCAACGAGTTGTACGTCATGGAGCAATTCTGTGACTACAAGATGACTGATGAGCGCTCTGTTGTTCAGCAGACTCATGAGATACAGTCACACTCTAAGGAACTTGAGTGCTTTAAGTGTGTTTTGCCGGACAAATTTGTTGCTGGGACCATCATTGCCAAGCTTCCACCTTTGTGGAACGATTTTGCTACTTCTCTGAAAAACAAGAGACATGAGTTTTCTGTTTTGGATCTCATTAGCACTCTTGATTTTGAGGAGAAGGCGAGAGCAAAAGACACACGTGCTCGGGTCGCCGAGGGAGCTTCTAGTGCCCACATGGTACACGAGAAGAACTTCCAGCCCAACCAGCCCCAAAACAACAAGAACAAATCTCAGGGGAAAGGCAAGTTTGATGCAAAGAACAAGCCGTCACATTCTACCAACTTCAAAAAGAATTCTCATAACGGGAAGGGATACAAACCTCAATTTTGGTAGCACCGTACAAAATTTATATGGTTGCATCTACCTGCTGTCAGCTAACCTCATGGTGCTCCAGGTATTCCTACATTCGTAACTAGGTACAATGACCACCGCAGGATGAAATTAGCTTATTCGTATGTTGACTTGCTGAATGTAGTGCGGAACGATCCTGTCATGTGTGGAGGAGCAAACAAGCAGTGTAGCCAAAGGTGGAAATCAACCAAGGACTTATGAGATTATATATAATCTTCCTCAGGCAGGTCAGTATCCCCTTCGTCCAGATGATCGTGTTTTGTCATGCTGAGCTATTGATATGTGCTAATGTTTTGCAACACAGTTTAAGTATAGCTACTGTTTTCCTATCTTTTCAAATTCAGGAAAATGAATATGATTTCAGGGGAACTGCACAATATGGACTCATGTTGAGTCATCTCTATTGCCTCATGTGTTTACTGCAAATGTGTCAGCATCAATTGCAAGATGAGGCAGCTAGCTAGCTGTGGAGTTGCCAACATGCTCAAAGTTCTCGCAACATTGAGAAGAAACAAGCATGCCCAGGAAATTAATGCGTGCGCAGGGAGGCCCTTTGCTCAGAGAAGCATCGACCGATTTTCTTTATTTCCACACCTTCTCACAGCTTTGTATTGGTTATAGTATGGTGAATCATTGAGATGCATAGACATGCTGAACTTTTGTTCTTCTGAATGTTAGTATGCATACTGTATCTTCTGAAGCTTAGTTTAATGTGAGTGTCTGCATCCAATACCGCATCCTCTAATTTGGTGGATGCACACAGAGAAAATAAATCTCCTTAATTTACTCCATAACCACGCTATTAAATAGGGCTAGAACAAATCAGGCGCATGCAGTGGCCGGCGGGCACATGCATCCTGCATGCATGGCCAGTCAGCCAAGTTCATGCGCTAGCTCCAATGCAGCAACGCAAAAGAAGAGAGCGGTTCTTGGGAAAAAGCGAGTAGTTAGTGCTTACTCACTCATCTAGAAAACCCCGCTCACCTTCTTCCTCACTCGTTCAGAAAACGCCTGCTCCTCTTCTTCCACTCCTACAGAAATCCCGAGCCCTCCTTCTTCCCCACTCACACTGCCACTAGGCTTGTCTCTGACTACTCTGCTCAAATCCGTGAGCTCGGCGCTATGCCCACAAGGAAAATGGAGTCGGCTGGCCCCAGCACCAAGAAGATGAGGCTCGAGCCAGCGGCGATGCGGTTGTAGAACCCGCACCCGGTAGAGCGGGGAGAAGCGGCGAGCCCGCTCCCCCCCCCCCACCCGGATCTGAGGAACCGGTAGAATCTCCGGTGGACCGCATCAGCGATCTCCCAGACGTCATCCTTGAGGAGATCATCTCGCTTCTCCCCACCAAGGATTGCTGCCACACAAGTCCTCTCAACTCGGTGGCGCCCTCTATGGCGCACCGCCCCCCTCAATCTCGACTGTCGTCAGATATCTGTCCTTCCTGAATTTTATCTCCTCAGAGACATCATCTCTTCTCACCAGTAGGGCCCCATTCAATGCCTCTACATCCCGACACGCTACCTGCTGTCCATACCCGGCAAGGTGGACGCTTGGCTGACATCCCCTGAATTCAGAAAACTCCAGCAGTTTGAGTTGTACCATTACTACAAAATTTTCATACCACGAACACACCAAGAATCCATGCCCACACCATCGTTGTCCCTCTCGCGGTTTTCCTCCTCTATCCACACCACCACCTTCGCTCGGTGCCATCTACCAGACGATCTGGTACAAATGCTTCGACTCCCACTGCTAAAAAAACTTTCACTTGTGGTGGTTTATCTGTCGGAGGCCTCACTGCACAGCATCATCCACTCCATTTACCCTGCCCTGGAATGCTTGCTGATTGTTTTAGGAATAGAAATCGGTATGAGTTGTCTTCAAATAAAGTTGCCTCACCTTAAAAGCATTGGAATTTGTTTTAAAGGACAACAACTCATCATCGAAGATGCCCCTTCATGTAACACCCACGATGCGGCTATATCTCCCACGTGTCGAAGCACGACTGAGAGGCATAACCGCATGGTGGTTTTGTCGCAAGAAGGGTCATCTTCACACAATCCCATGTAATGAATAAGAATGGGATAAAGAGAGTTGGCTTACAATCGCCACTTCACACAATACATAATTTAAGATCATACATCATTCAAAGTACACTCATAGACCGGCTATGGTCAAGTTCAAATGAAAAGAAGACAACCCCAAATGCTAGATCCCCGATCGCCCCAACTGGGCTCCACTACTGATCATCTGGAAACGATACATAGTAACGACCAAGGGCCTCATCAAATTCCCACTTCAGCTCAGTTGCACCATCTGCGCTGGTATCCTCGGCACCTACATCTATTTTGGTAGAATCTGTGAGCCACTGGTACTCAGCAATCTCACACCCGCGAGATCAAGACTATTTAAGCTCATAGGTAGGAAAAGGTGTAATGTGGTGGATCTGCGGCAAGCACTAAGCATATATGGTGGCTAACATACGCAAGTGAGAGCGAGAAGAGAAGAAACGCGTCGGTCGAGAAGCTAGAAGTGATCAAGAAGTGATCCTGAAACTACTTACGTCAAGCATTACTCAAACCGTGTTCACTTCCCGGACTCCGCCGAGAAGAGACCATCACGGCTACACACGCGGTTGATGCATTTTAATGAAGTCAAGTGTCAAGTTATCTACAACCGGACATTAAAAAATTCCCATCTGCCTCATAACCGCGGGCATGGCTTTCGAAAGATTATATACCCTGCAGGGGTGTCCCAACTCAGCCCATCACAAGCTCTCATGGTCAACGAAGGATATACTTTCTCCCAGGAAGACCTGATCAGTCTCGGAATCCCGGTTCGCAAAACATTTCGACAATGGTAAAACAAGACTAGCAAAGCCGCCCGATGTGCCGACAAATCCTGATAGGAGTCGCACGTATCTTGTTCTCAGGGCACACCGGATAGGTCAGCCTATGAGTAAAAACCAGCCCTCGAGTTGCCCCGAGGTGGCCCCGTAGTCTGCCCGTTTCGGACCAACACTCGAAGGAGCACTGGCCCGGGGGGGTTAAAATAAAGATGACCCTCGGGCTCGCGAAAACCCAAAGGGAAAAGGGCTTAGGTGGCAAATGGTAAAACCAAGGTTGGGCCTTGCTGGAGGAGTTCTATTCAAAGCAAACTGTTAAGGGGGTCCCATAAATCACCCAACCGTGTAAGGAACGCAAAATCAAGGAACATAACACCGGTATGACGGAAACTAGGGCGGCAAGAGTGGAACAAGTCACCAGGCATAAGGCCGAGCCTTCCACCCTTTACCAAATATATAAGGTGCATTAATTTAAACAGGAGATATTGTGATATCCCAAAAAAATCCATGTTCCAACCAGGAACAAACTTCATCTTCACCTGCAACTAACAATGCTATAAGAGGGGCTAAGCAAAAGCGGTGACATAGCCAATCAACGGTTGCTAGGACATGTGGGTTAGAGGTTTGACATGGCAATAGGTAGGCCTGCTAAACAATGGCAGGTAGAGCTAACATAGCGATAGAGCGAGTACTAGCAAGCAAAGATAGAAGTGATATCGAAGGTATGGTCATCTTGCCTGCAAGGTTCTCAGAGTTTTCGAAGGCTTAATCCTCGTTAGCGTACTCAACAGGTTCCTCGTGCACGTACTCATCTCCCGGCTCTACCCAAAGCAAGAACACAAGCAAAGGAACCACAATAAATCACGGTGCAATGCACAAGCAACATGATGCAATACATGTCATGCTATGCGAGATGTGATATGCAATGCATATGCGTGCTTCGGAAGGAAAGATGATGAACAAGGCATCAACTTGGCAACCCAAGTATGCCGCTGGAAATATGAGATGATTTTGGTTGAAATCAATATAAAGATCCCCGAATTCGGGTGCACGGTTTGCAAATGACAAGCACGACAAGATATGATGCAAACTGCTTAAAACAGCAACATGACCACTTGGATGCAAAGTATAAATAAGCTATCGCACCCAAACATATGAACCGAATGCATAGCAGTGATGTACAAGAGATGCTCTACGAAACATGAACACTGAGCTCAATCTATAAACCACTAGAGCATGACTAAAATAGCATGGCAATTATGCAAAAGATAACAGGTTCTACAGACTTAGTGAAATTACTAGACATAGCAGAAACAGATTCATCATGGCATCTCTACAGGCTTGATTAACTCACTACCAGGCATGTCATGGCATGGAACAAGTGCTAGCATGAAGTAGGCATGAAAATGAAGCTACTCATGTGCAAAACAACCACCTAGCATATTTGCATGAACAAACACATAAAGGACAAAACAACAACATAGATTGAGATGACATGTCCATGAACTTTCTCAAATGCAGAAACTAATGCCACCACTGGATTGGTGGGATTTTTCTACCCCAAAAACATATATAATATGTTAGGGTTGCTGTAGAAAAATCATCACAAATGCACTAAGATAAAACCTGCCCTAAATGGAAACCTCAGGATATGCCAAAACTGGCATATTCCGAAATGGAATAAAACAGAAAACCTGCGGGGAAAGCTAGGTGCACCCAAGCTGTACCCAGATGTTAGGCTGACTGGTAGGGCCGTGGGCCACGTGGCTGGGTGAGAAACGACGAGGGCGCGAGCGGGCTGAGCGCGTGAGCGCGCAAACGGGCTGGCAGGCTGCGCTGGCTGGGCAGGAAAGGCCTCGGCTGGCTGGGCTGGCGGGCAGAAAAGCCTTGGCTGGGCTGCGAGAGGCCCAGGGTGGGCTGCTGCGCTTTGCTCTTCTTTTTCTATTTGTGCAAACAGAAATAGAAACAGAAAAGCACAGGGTAACAGGAGAGGAGTTAGAGTATAAAGAAAATATTCTCAAACTCCTGGAATTATCCACTATTTTAATAAATTGCATTGGGCATTTTTAGAGGTATAAAAATAAGACAAGTTTGAATATAATTCAAACTTGTGTCATTTTTGAACCTGACCAAAACAACTTCAAAAAAGGAGATATTTGTCAGAGAGGTTTAGGACATGGAACAAGATTTATAGGGAGAAGATGAACATTAATAGAGAAAGGAAAATAGCATTTGATAAAAGAAGGAAGGAGAAGGGAAGGAAGGAGAAGTGATGGTGCAATGATTTGAAAGGGGGACAAAGGTCATGCCCATGATGCTCATGGCCACAACATGAATGAAAAAATGCAACATGAGATGGCATGAGATGAAAATGCACTATATGATGATGACATATGATGGCTAAAAGGAATATGACAAGAAGCACAAATGCAATAAGAACAGGAAAGCATGGCAATAAAATGAGTAGAACAACATAACAAAACAAAAAGAGACCAAAAGATGGGACCCCGAATGGAATTGGATGGAGACCAACATGGATATATTGCCAAATATGGAAGTTTTACATCTGGGGTGTTACAACACTCCACCACTACAAGAGGATCTCGTCCCGAGATCTAGGACTGCAAGAACTCCGGATATTCAGAACGGATGTGATCCTCGCGCTCCCAGGTGGCTTCTCGGTCGGAATGGTGTGACCACTTCACTTTCAGGAATTTGATTGACTTGTTGCGAGTCTTGCACTCGGTTTCTTCGAGAATAGCAACGGGGTGCTCATGATAAGAGGGATTTTCTTGGAGATCGATTTCTTCGAAGTTGATAGTGTGCTCAGGACTCTTGAAGCACTTGCGAAGCTGTGACACGTGAAACCCATCATGCACGTTCGCGAAGTTGGACGGAAGCTCAAGTTGATAGGCGAGGTCGCCTCTTTTGCCAATGATCTTGAAAGGACCCACGTATCTAGGGGCAAGCTTCCCTTTGATACCGAAGCGACGAGTGCCTTTCATTGGAGAGACGCGGAGATAGACATGGTCTCCGATTTCAAAAGCCAAGTCACGATGCTTGCTATCATAGTAACTCTTTTGGCGCGATTGCGCGGCTTTGAGATTCTCACGAATGACTTTGCACATTTCTTTGGCTTCTGTGATCAAGTCATTGCCAAGAAGTTGGCGTTCACATGTCTCAGACTAGTTGGGAGGAGTAAGGCACTTTCTGCCATAGAGAATTTCGAATGGGGCCTTGCCCGAACTCGCTTGGAAGTTGTTGTTGTAGGAGAACTCGGCATATGGAAGACAATCTTCCCACTTCATACCGAAAGAGATGACACAAGCCCTGAGCATATCTTCAAGAATTTTATTGACTCGCTCGACTTGGCCACTTGTTTGAGGATGGAAAGCTGTGCTGAAACGAATGTTGGTGCCCATGGCCGTCTGAAAGGAGTCCCAGAATTTACAAGTGAAGATGCTTCCACGATCTGAAGATATCAATTGTGGAATGCCGTGCAAGTAGACAATTCTGGAGGTGTATAGCTCTGCCAGCTGAGCTGCTGTGATAGATTCTTTGATAGGAAGAAAATGAGCCACTTTGGTAAGCTTGTCAATGACAACGAAGATAGCATCATTTCCACGCTTGGACTTAGGAAAACCAGTCACGAAGTCCATCTCGATATGGTTAAAATTCCATTCCGGAATAGCAAGAGGTTGGAGGAGACCAGCTGGTCTTTGCTGTTCTGCTTTCACTCTTCTGCAGACATCACATTCATTCACGAATTGAGCAATCTCTCGCTTCATTCGAGTCCACCAATACGACTGCTTGAGGTCATGGTACATCTTTGTACTTCCAGGATGAATCGATAGGAGGGAATTGTGTGCCTCATTCATGAAGACTTTTCTCGGATCGCCTTTTGGAACCACAATTCGATCCTCGAAGAAAAGAGTATCTTTGTCATCCAAGCGATAGCACTTGTATTTGGGAATGCCCTTGTCAATACCACATTTCACCTTCTTCACCATGGTATCCAGGAGGTGTGCCTCACGAATTTGATCTTCCAAAGTAGGAGACACTATGAGGTTGGCGAGAGAGCCTTGAGGAACAACTTGAAGATTCAGCTTGCGGAAGGCTTCACAAAGATCCGGTTGAAACGGCTTGAGAATTAGACTGTTGCAAGAAGCCTTTCTGCTCAGAGCATCTGCAATCACATTCGCCTTGCCAGGAGTATATTCAATACTCGGATTGTACTCTTGAATCATTTCGACCCATCGAGTTTGCCTAAGGTTAAGGTTGGGTTGAGTGAAGATATACTTGAGACTCTTGTGATCGGTGAAAATGTCCACTTGCCTTCCCAATAAGAGATGTCTCCATGTTATCAATGCATGGACAACTGCCGCCAACTCAAGATCGTGAGTGGGGTAGTTCTTTTCATTGGGCTTCAACTAACGAGAGGTATAGGCCACAACTTTTTTCTCTTGCATCAACACAGCACCGATACCTTGAAGGGAAGCATCACGGAAAACTTCGAATGGCTTGGATTCATCAGGAGGAGTCAAGACAGGAGCTGTGACTAGCTTCTCTTTGAGGGTGTTGAAAGCGACGTCACACTCAAGCGTCCAGACATACTTGACATGATTCTGGAGGAGGTTGGAAAGAGGCTTTGCAATCTTAGAGAAGTTCTCAACGAATCTTCGGCAATAGCTTGCAAGACCAAGAAAACTGCGGAGCTGTTTGACATTCTGAGGAGGTTCCCAATTCAGAACTGCAGAAACCTTCGCGGGATTAACAGCAATGCCCTTGGCAGAGATGATATGACCAAGGTAAAGAACTTCATCAAGCCAGAACTCACACTTGGAAAACTTCGCATAGAATTGATGTTCTCTGAGCTTGTCGAGCACCAATCGCAAATGTTTGGCATGATCCTGCTTATTCTTGGAGAAGACCAAGATATCATCGAGATACACCAGAACAAATTCATTGGTGTAGGGGTTGAAGATAGAGTTCATCATGGAAGAGAATGTTGGAGGATCATTGACAAGGACGAAAGACCTGACAGTATATTCATAAGAACCATAGCTTGTTCTGAATGCTGTCTTGGGAATATCTTGTTCACGAATACGAATCTGATGATAACCCATACGAAGGTCAAGCTTGGAGAATACTTTAGCACCTTTGAGTTGCTTGAAAAGCTCATTGATGTTGGGAAGTGGATACTTGTTCTTGATTGTCTTCTTGTTCAATGGACGGTAATCAACGCAAAGTCGGTTCGTGCCATCCTTCTTCTGGACAAAAAGAACTCCACAACCCCATGGGGATGAACTCGGTCTAATCAAACCCAGACGCTCTTGTTCATCGAGCTGCTTTTTCAATTCCTTCAGCTCCTTGGGTCCAAGCTTGTATGGACGCTTGCAAACGGGTTCTGTTCCAGGCTCAAGATCAATAACGAACTCGACTGGCCGATGAGGAGGCATACCCGGAAGCTCTTCTGGAAAGACATCTTGGTACTCACAAATGACTGGAATTTGAGAAATAGCATCCAACTCGCCCTTCTCATTGAGAGAAAACAACCGAATGGTTTCATCACGAGCGACATAGATGATAACATCCTCAGAAGGGTGTGTCAATTGAATTTGCCTGGCAACACAATCAAGCTGAGACTTGTGCTTAGAAAGCCAGTCCATCCCGAGAATTAGATCAATATCAGAGTCGCCAAGAACAATTGGTGAAGACAGAAATTTATAGTCGCCCATCTTGATACCGACATTTGGAACCATCAAACGAGAACTCATGTGCTTGCCCGGGGAAACAATTGCTAGAGTTCTATCCAAATATTCCGAAGTGAAATCATGCTTGGTAAAGAACGGTATTGACATGAAACAATGCGATGTACCAATATCAAATAAGACTTTTGCAGGAATATCATTAACTAAGACATTACCCATGATCACATCTGAAGAATCCTCTGCCTGAGCTGCATTCAACATGTTCACCTTTGCATGCTTTGGATTATGCTTGACCACAACATTGCTTGAAGATCTCACAGGAGGCGGAGGAGGAAGGCGCCTTTGATTGAAGCATTTGTTCGCGTAGTGACCTTTCTGCTGGCACTTGTTGCAAGTCACTTCTGAGAGCGGACGGTGATAAGGAGCATTCGACTTTGAAGCTTAAGGCTGAGACTTGTTCTGATAGCTTGGGTTGGGTGGGTGGGAAGATCCACGACCACCTGAGTTCTTCTGTTGGTAAGGCTGACGAAACGGAGGAGGAGGAAGATAGAAATTCTGCTGCTTAGCTGCCACTTGTGAGGAAGAAGAAGATTGCACTGCATCCCTGATTCTCTTCTTAGAAGCCTCACACTTGAGCTGAGCACCTTCTTGCTTGAGTGCCATATTGTAGAATTGATCAAACTGAGCAGGCTCAACAAGAACGAGAGCTAACTATAGATGCTCTCTAAGGTCACCTCTGAATTGATAGATCATACTCTTCTCATCAGGAACATCTTGCTTAGCGAAGCGAGGAAGTTTCTGAAACTGCTTGTTGTATTCGTACACTGACATGTTGCCTTGCTTGAGATTGTGGAACTCCTCACGCTTGCTCTCAACAACACTGGTAGGAATATGGTGAGCTTTAAAGTCCCGACAGAAATCAGTCCACGTAATCACTCGACCACCTCTGGAATCCTTGTATTGCTGGAACCAATCGGCTGCCTGATCCTTGAGCTGAAAAGAAGCGAACTTGACATAGTCCTCAGGCCTGACATTGCTGCATTCAAAATGCTTGTTGATATCCATGAGCCAATCATCGGTGTCTGTGGCTTCGACACAGTAGCTAAAAGACTTTGGCTGATTTGTAAGGAATTGGTTGAGGGTAGGAAATAGAGGCTGATGATTGAATTGCCCTTGACCTTGATTCCCTTGGTTGCCTTGGCCTTGGTTGCGCTCTTGCATGAGCTGGATCATTATCTGGGCATGGGCATTAGAGGCTGCCATCAAAGCTTGCCATGCCTCCGGAGGCGGAGGTGGAGGTGGAGGGTTCGCCTGACTCCCATCATTGCGTTCCGGATTCTGACGCGTTGGCGGAGCCATCCTGAAGAGGGTGACATCCGTTAGCATCTTGATAGACAGATAGACAAGTTGAATCAACGGATAGAAATTGCAACATATAGTCTTCACAATAAACATTCGAACAAAGATGAACGAATGAATTCCAAAGCAAACATCACACGTCCATAAAGGTGAGAAGCCACTTGACAAGAGATTGATGAATGAAATAAACAAGGTACAACTGGAACAAATAAGTGGTAAGCATTACCCAATCACAAACCAAATATATGCGGGAAGAAATGCTAGAGCTACTTGAATCCCACCTATAAACTCCCGAAACTTTCTGGTTATGCAATCTAGTGTTGGGGATACAGGGGAAGCAATATATCTCACCCAAACTAGCAATCCCTACATCCAGCTGTATCCATCCGTCAACACATAACCAAGAAACCTTCGGAAATCGTGTACCTCAACCTTCGAAAAGCATCCGTTATACGAGTTATGGCAATACTCCCGAACTCCCGCCCCAGTACTGGGTGGCGTCGAGGTTATCTCACAAACAACTGCATAAAAGAGATTTTCGATGTCGGCAAAACTCAGGTATTCCAGAACTGCAACGATAGAATTGTGACGACAACACCTTAGAGCTCGACTCCCAGGGTCAAAGCCACATAAATAGACAGGAGGCACCAAGAACAATGTTCTCGTCACAAAACCATCGGAACGATTCCAAGATACCCGCGTGATCCTAAATTTTTTTAGTGAAATTTGAGAAGAGGACAGTCAAAACATCTACGTCAGGAGACCTCACCAGAGCGATGTAGGGACTGAGGAGTAAAAAGAATCCTACTCTCCGATATATATAATCCTAAGACTCAAAACATTTTTGTTCTAGACTCAACATCGCCAGCAAACAATCAAGCAGGGGGCTCCTAAGTTGGGGATGGCTCTGATTACCAACTTGTAACACCCACAATGCGGGTATATCTCCCACGTGTCGAAGCACAACTTAGAGGCATAACCGCATGGTGGTTTTGTCGCAAGAAGGGTCATCTTCACACAATCCCATGTAATGAATAAGAATGGGATACAGAGAGTTGGCTTACAATCGCCACTTCACACAATACATAATTTAAGATCATACATCATTCAAAGTACACTCATAGACCGGCTACGGTCAAGTTCAAATGAAAAGAAGACAACCCCAAATGCTAGATCCCCGATCGCCCCAACTGGGCTCCACTACTGATCATATGGAAACGATACATAGTAACGACCAAGGGCCTCATCAAATCCACTTCAGCTCAGTTGTGCCATCTGCGCTGGTATCCTTGGCACCTGCATCTGTTTTGGTAGAATCTGTGAGCCACGGGGACTCAGCAATCTCACACCTGCGAGATCAAGACTATTTAAGCTCATAGGTAGGAAAAGGTGTAATATGGTGGAGCTGCGGCAAGCACTAAGCATATATGGTGGCTAAACTACGCAAGTGAGAGCGAGAAGAGAAGCAACGCGTCGGTCGAGAAGCTAGAAGTGATCAAGAAGTGATCCTGAAACTACTTACGTCAAGTATTACTCAAACCGTGTTCACTTCCCGGACTCCACCGAGAAGAGATCATCACGGCTACACACGCGGTTGATGCATTTTAATGAAGTCAAGTGTCAAGTTATCTACAACCGGACATTAACAAATTCCCATCTGCCTCATAACCGCGGGCACGGCTTTCGAAAGATTATATACCCTGCAGGGGTGTCCCAACTCAGCCCATCACAAGCTCTCACGGTCAACGAAGGATATACCTTCTCTCGGGAAGACCCGATCAGTCTCGGAATCCCGGTTCGCAAAACATTTCGACAATGGTAAAACAAGACCAGAAAAGCCACCCGATGTGCCGACAAATCCCGATAGGAGTCGCACGTATCTCGTTCTTTGGGCACACCGGATAGGTCAGCCTACGAGTAAAAACCAGCCCTTGAGTTGCCCCGAGGTGGCCCCGCAGTCTGCCCGTTTCGAACCAACACTCGAAGGAGCACAGGCCCGGGGGGGGTTAAAATAAAGATGACCCTTGGGCTCGCGAAAACCCAAGGGAAAAGGGCTTAGGTGGAAAATGGTAAAACCAAGGTTGGGCCTTGCTGGAGGAGTTTTATTCAAAGCGAACTATTAAGGGGGTCCCATAAATCATCCAACCGTGTAAGGAACGCAAAATAAAGGAACATAACACCGGTATGATGGAAACTAGGGCGGAAAGAGTGGAACAAGTCACCGGGCATAAGGCCGAGCCTTCCACCCTTTACCAAATATATAAGGTGCATTAATTTAAAGAGGAGATATTGTGATATCCCAAAAAAATCCATGTTCCGACCAAGAACAAACTTCATCTTCACCTGCAACTAACAATGCTATAAGAGGGGCTGAGAAAAAGCGGTGACATAGCCAATCAATGGTTGCTAGGACAGGTTGGTTAGAGGTTTGACATGGCAATAGGTAGGCATGGTAAACAATGGGAGTAGAGCTAACATAGCGATAGAACGAGTACTAGCAAGCAAAGATAGAAGTGATATCGAAGGTATGGTCATCTTGCCTGCAAGGTTCTCAGAGTTGTCGAAGGCTTGATCCTCGTTAGCGTACTCAACAGGTTCCTCGTGCACGTACTCGTCTCCCGACTCTACCCAAAGCAAGAACACAAGCAAAGGAACCACAATAAATCACGGTGCAATGCACAAGCAACATGATGCAATACATGTCATGCTATGCGAGATGTGATATGCAATGCATATGCGTTCTTCGGAAGGAAAGATGACGAACAAGGCATCAACTTGGCAACCCAAGTATGCCGCTGGAAATATGAGATGATTTCGGTTGAAATCGATATAAAGATCACCGGATTCGGGTGCAGGGTTTGCAAATGACAAGCGCGACAAGATATGATGCAAACTGCTTAAAACAGCAACATGACCACTTGGATGCAAAGTATAAATAAGCTATCGCACCCAAACATATGAACCGAATGCATAGCAGTGATGTACAAGAGATGCTCTATGAAACATGAACACTGAGCTCAATCTATAAACCACTAGAGCATGACTAAAATAGCATGGCAATTATGCAAAAGATAACATGTTCTACAGACTTAGTGAAATTACTAGACATAGCAGAAACAGATTCATCATGGCATCTCTACAGGCTTGATTAACTCACTACCAGGCATGTCATGGCATGGAACAAGTGCTAGCATGAAGTAGGCATGAAAATGAAGCTACTCATGTGCAAAACAACCACCTAGCATATTTGCATGAACAAACACATAAAGGACAAAACAACAACATAGATTGAGATGACATGTCCATGAACTAGCTCAAATGCAGAAACTAATGCCACCACTGGATTGGTGGGATTTTTCTACCCCAAAAACATATATAATATGTTAGGGTTGCTGTAGAAAAATCATCACAAATGCACTAAGATAAAAACCTGCCCTAAATGGAAACCTCAGCATATGCCAAAACTGGCATATTCCGAAATGGAATAAAATAGAAAACCCGCGGGGAAAGCTAGGTGCACCCAAGCTGTACCCAGATGTTAGGCTGAGTGGTAGGGCCGTGGGCCATGTGGCTGGGTGAGAAACGACGAGGGCGCGAGTGGGATGAGCGCGTGAGCGCGCAAACGGGCTGGCAGGCTGCGCTGTCTGGGCTGGAAAGGCCTCAGCTGGCTGGGCTGGCGGGCAGAACAGCCTTGGCTGGGCTGCGAGAGGCCTGGGGGGGGGGCTGCTGCGCTCTGCTCTTCTTTTTCTATTTGTGCAAACAGAAATAGAAACAGAAAAGCACAGGGTAACAGGAGAGGAGTTAGAGTATAAAGAAAATATTCTCAAACTCCTGGAATTATCCACTATTTTAATAAATTGCATTGGGAATTTTTAGAGGTAGAAAAATAAGACAAGTTTGAATATAATTCAAACTTGTGTCATTTTTGAACCTGACCAAAACAACTTCAAAAAAACAGATATTTGTCAAAGAGGTTTAGGACATGGAACAAGATTTACAGGGAGAAGATGAACATTAATAGAGAAAGGAAAATAGCATTTGATAAAAGAAGGAAGGAAAAGGGAAGGAAAGAGAAGTGATGGTGCAATGATTTGAAAGGGGGACAAAGGTCATGCCCATGATGCTCATGGCCTCAACATGAATGACAAAATGCAACATGAGATGGCATGAGATGAAAATGCACTATATGATGATGACATATGATGGCTAAAAGGAATATGACAAGAAGCACAAATGCAATAAGAATAGGAAAGCATGGCAATAAAATGAGTAGAACAACATAACAAAACAAAAAGATACCAAAAGATGGGACCCCGAATGGAATTGGATCGAGACCAACATGGATATATTACCAAATATGGAAGTTTTACATCTGGGTGTTACACTTCACTTGAAAGGTTTATCCTTCATAATTGTTATACACCTTCACAAATAACTATCGTCTCTGCGCCCAAACTGGAGACCTTGGGTGTAATTCGTGACCCGTTTAATAATCACAAGGAGTTGGTGTTTGGCTCCTCACTTTTTCAGGTACCGTATATTATCATCTACACATTTGTAATCATATGCTGCATTTTTCATTTGTGCGCATAAGTTTTATATCATCTTGGAGTACACTTTGGGTACTAATATTATGTTATATGCTCGATGAAGAGTTCGTCCATTGATAGCCTATCAATGTTGTTGGATTCTGTTAAGATCATATATATCAGAATGTAGAGCTTTGATCTGGACATAATTATTGGCTTGCTGCGATGCTTTCGATCTCTGGAGAATTTATACATAGAGGTGATGACTACATGCACATTGAAAGCCCGTATATATTGTACTAGAATTAACTGTTCAGGTATCGTTCTTTCGACATACTCTTTTTTCAGACATTAATTGTTTCCAATCTTCATGTCTACTTAGGCAGAACCACATGGAGAATAACATATAACCAATCGGTGGCGTAATAAGCACAAGGATTTTCTCAGTTCTCATGACATCCGTTTGAGGACAATAACGATGGGACGATATGCATCCAACCAGGCAAACAGAAGCTTTGTCACATTCTTCCTATTGAATGCGAGGTTACTATTGTCCATGAGGCTTAATTTTTACAACAAGAGATTTCTCACGGACGGACATGTTGAACAGCAAAAAAAGAAGTTTCGGGTGGACAAATGGGCTTCTAAACGTGCTCGGCTTCTATTTACAAAAAGTTGTAGTCATCCTGGAATAAATTTTTTGCACAGGATGTTGATTTTATGGATCAGACTGATCCATATGTTTGTGACTACAAAAAAGAGTGGTTGGGTTAGATGTTACTGTCATGTTCAATCTGGGTTTTGTCTAAAAATTTGATGAACAATTAATCCTTGGGCTTTTTGTACCATTTGTATGCTTGAGTTGCATGTTGTTGCCCTTGTACTCCCCTCCACCTGCCACTACACTGCCGCATCTTCCACGGTTGTTGTTCGTTCCCGTACGAGGCCTTGCCATCGTTCTCCGCCTTGGTTCGCTCGTTGTGCCCGCCGCCGTCTGGCGTTGTCAACATTCTCAACAACCAAGAGGAATCAGAAGATGACTGTACGTGGAGAGGCTGACATTAGGGACCCACCAGGGTCATTGCATTTAGCAAGCAGATGCCTCGTTATTACAAGCCAAAAAAATACTTCCTCCTAATTGTTTGTCAATGTAGTCAATAAATGAGAAATTTACACAACGAGCGGATAACACCAGGGACTCAGCAGCTCGGCCAGTTGTTTTTTAGTTTCAGAGACGGAGCTCAACTGCACGATGTGCGGGGGCTGTGGCCCGTCTAGCCCACGCTTACGCTTTTATTAAGCACATGACGAGCCCAGTTGATATATTTTTTCTTTCTGAAATTGGCTAGCCCAGTTCTTTTTTTGGAGAATACCAAAACCGAGGCCTACTTGCTTTTCTCAGCCCTGCTGGGCTGCAAACTCTTTCAAGACGAGGAGGGATGTAAGTTGTAAGAAATGGGCTTCCCCAGAAAATAGGCTATAAGTTGTAAGAAATGGGCTGTAAATTTTTAAACCAAAGCCAACCGGAAATTGCATTAAAATATCATCTTTTCTCCCACAAGATAAACTACTCATACAAATGCATCTTCATGTTCCATGCAACGAACGGGCATCTTGCCAGTTAAGATTCTAAATTTCATTCATTTTTTTGCGGAGAATTGTTTTTGATATAATTTTTTGAAAATTATTTTGAACGTGACTCAAAATTTCATGATTAAAAGAGTTCGGACCCCACCGAAATATGAAAATTTTCGTTGAAATTTTTAGCAGTGCCCAGAATATATGGTCCGTAATGCTAATAAAAAGAATATGGGCTTCAAATATCCTTAAGAATTAGCAAATGGGCTGTAAATTATTGAAAATAATGGCTAATGGGTTGTATGCTGTTTTCCACATATTTGGAGGCTGACTTCTGGGCCTACTAGGTTGACAATACGCTGTCCTAATTTTTTTTGATGCGTACGCAAGGCTTTGTCAACTTAGTCAACACACAGCAGTGACTGTTGGATGTCCATCCCATGGCCGCCGTGCTTCTTCAATCTCTGATCTTCCTGCTCTAGCCGCCCAAACCAGCGCTGGCGGGACTGCCTGCTCCCTCCTCCCGTGGCTGGCTGTGCTACCGCCAGGCCATCCCTCTAACCACCCACACATCCTGTTATTTTCCGGCGACATCAGCCTCACCCCGCAGCCGACCAGTCAGCACTCCAACTCCCCTCAGCGTGGGCATCCGTTACGGTGGCTTCACCGGCTCCTGGTGGTTCTCTTCCTGGGCCTCACCCTCGTCCACCGCGGTTGTGCTCTTGGTGCAGCGAGGTCAACATGGTCAACAAACAACAACCATCGGTAGAGGCTGACAGTAGGGGCCCACACAGGGAAATGCCTCCTTATTACGCGCAAAATAATGATTACTCCACCTGATAGTTGGGACCCACTGGAAGGGCCTCTGTATTTTGCAAAAATAATGTTCCCCCCGCTGTCAGCTTGGACCCACCGGAAATGCCTTCTTATTATGCACAAAAAAATGAATACTCCCCCTACTAGCAGGGACTCACCTTGGTGGGAGGTTGACTTGCGGGCCTACAAAGTTGACGGGGACGGAGGGCTTTGTCAACTTAGTCAATATGAACGATTCTAGATCCAGTGACCGTACGATGTCCATCCAACGGCCGTAGTGCTTCTTCAACCTCTGGTCTTCGTGCTCCAGCCACTCAAAGCAGCGCCGGTCATGTCGCATGCTCCTGCCCCCCATGGCCGGCTGTGAAGCCGCGGAGGCCTCACCGCCCCCTATTACTCCCACCGCTGGCCAGGCCATCCCTCTACTCACCCACACCCCCTGTTATTTTGCGGCGATGGCAGCCTCACACCGCAGCTGAACCAGTGAACCCTCGTACTCCTCTTCGCGTGGGCATCCACTACCGTGTCTTCCTCGGCTCCGCGTCGTCCCCTTCCTAGGCCTTGCCATCGTCCACTGCCGTGGTGCTCTCAGCATGGCGTGGTCAATGTGGTCAACGACCGACTTCCATCGGAAGAGTATTGTAGGTGGAGAGGCTAACAGTTGGGTCCACATCAGTCGCAAGGAAGTGCCTCCTTATTACGCACAAAATAATTACTTCTCCACCTAACAGCGGGGACCCACCGGACGGTCCACCGTATTTCGTGAAAAAAATGATTCGCCCCCTAACTGCTGGGACCCACCTGTAGGGGAGCGTAGCAGAAATTCAAAATTTTCCTACGAGTCACCAAGATCTATCTATGGAGAGACTAGCAACAAGAGAGAGGAGAGTGCATCTACATACCCTTGTAGATCGCTAAGCGGAAGCGTTCAAGTGAACGGGGTTGAAGGAGTCGTACTCGTCGTGATTCAAATCACCAGAGATCCTAGTGCCGAACGGACGGCACCTCCGCGTTCAACACATGTACAACCCGGTGACATCTCCCATGCCTTGATCCAGCAAGGAGAGAGGAAGAGGTTGAGGAAGACTCCGTCCAGCAGCAGCACAACGGTGTGGTGGTGGTGGAGGAGCGTGGCAATCCTGCAGGGCTTCGCCAAGCACCGCGGGAGAGGAAGAAGACTTGGGATAGGGGAAGGGCTGCGCCAAGACTTGGGTGCGGCTGCCCTCCCAACCCCCACATATATATAGGGGCAAGGGAGAGGGGGGTTGGCCCCCTCATATCCAATCTGAGGAGGGGGCGGCGGCCAAGGTGGTTGCCTTGCCCCCCAAGGCAAGGGGGCGCCCCCCTTTAGGGTTTCCACAAAACCCTAGGCGCATGGGCCCCAAGGTGGAAGGTGCCCAGCCCACTAAGGGGCTGGTCCCTCTCCACATACAGCCCATAGGGCCCTCCGGGGTAGGTGGACCCTCCCGATGGACCCCCGGAACCCCTTCGGTGGTCCCGGTACAATACCGGTAACCCCTGAATTATTCCGGTGACCGTATGACGACTTACCATATATAAATCTTTACCTCCGGACCATTCCGAAACTCCTCGTGACATCCGGGATCTCATCCGAGACTCCGAACAACATTCGGTAACCACGTATATCTATTCCCTATAACCCTAGCATCATCGAACCTTAAGTGTGTGACCCTATGGGTTCGGGAACCATGCAGACATGACCGAGACGTTCTCCGGGCAATAACCAATAGCGGGATCTGGATATCCATGTTGGCTCCCACATGTTCCACGATGATCTCATCGGATGAACCACGATTTCAAAGACTCAATCGATCCCATATACAATTCCCTTTGTCTAGCGGTATTATACTTGCCTGAGATTCGATCGTCGGTATCCCGATACCTTGTTCAATCTCGTTACTAGTAAGTCTCTTTACTCGTTCCGTAACACATCATCCCGTGATCAACCCCTTGTTCACATTGTGCACATTATGATGATGTCCTACCGAGTGGGCCCAGAGATACCTCTCCGCCACACAGAGTGACAAATCCCAGTCGTCATACGTAGTGCACCTTTCGAAGATACCCGTAGTGCACCTTTATAGCCACCCAGTTACGTTGTGACGTTTGGTACACCCAAAGCATTCCTACGGTATCCGGGAGTTGCACAATCTCATGGTCTAAGGAAATGATACTTGACATTAGAAAAGCTTTAGCATACGAACTACACGATCTTTGTTCTAGGCTTAGGATTGGGTCTTGTCCATCACATCATTCTCCTAATGATGTGATACCGTTATCAACGACATCCAATGTCCATGGTCAGGAAACCGTAACCATCTATTGATCAACGAGCTAGTCATCTAGAGGCTTACTAGGGACATGGTGTTGTCTATATACCCACACATGTATCTGAGTTTCCTATCAATACAATTATAGCATGGATAATAAACGATTATCATGAACAAGGAAATATAATAATAATAATTAATTTATTATTGCCTCTAGGGCATATTTCCAACAGTCTCCCACTTGCACTAGAGTCAATAATCTATTTCACATCGCCATGTGATTAACACTGACAGGTCACGTCGCCATGTGACCAACATCCGAAGAGTTTACTAGTGTCACCAAACTAGTTCACATCATCATGTGATTAAGAATCAATGAGTTCTGGGGTTTGATCATGTTTTGCTTGTGACAGAGGTTTTAGTCAACGGGTCTGCAACATTCAGATCCGTATAACTTCGCAAATCTCTAGGTCATATTGTAAATGCTGCTTACACGCTCCATTTGTAGCTATTCCAAATGGTTGCTCAACTATACGTATCCGGTTTGCTACTCAGAGTCATTTAGATAGGTGTTAAAGCTTGCATCGACGTAACCCTTTACGCCGAACTCTTTATCACCTCCATAATCGAGAAACATGTCCTTATCTACTCCAAGGACAATTTTAACCACTGTCCAATGATCCATTCCTGGATCACTCTTGTACCACCTTGCCAGACTCATGGCAAGGGACACTTCCGGTGCGGTACACAACATAGCATACTATAGAGCCTACGTCTGAAGCATAGGGGACGACCTTCGTCCTTTCTCTCTCTTCTACCGTGGTCGAGCTTTAACTCTTAACTTCATACCTTACAAACTCAAGCAAGAACTCCTTCTTTGACTGATCCATCTTGAACACCTTCAAGATCATGTCAAGGTATGTGCTCATTTGAAAGTACCATTTAGCGTTTTTGATCTATCCTCATAGATCTTGATGCTCAATTTTCAAGCATCTTAATCCAGGTTTTCTATTGAAAAACACTTTTCAATTAACCCTATATGCTTTCCAGCAATTCTACATCATTTCGGATCAACAATATGTCATTCACATATACTTATCAGGAATTCTATAGTGCTCCCACTCACTTCTTTGGAAATACAGGTTTCTCATAAACTTTGTATAAACCCAAAATATTTGATCATCTCATCAAAGCGTACATTCCAACTCCGAGATGCTTACTCCAGCCCTTAGAAGGATTGTTGGAGCTTTGCATACTTGTTAGTGTCTTTCACGATTGTGAAAACCTTCTGGTTGTATCACGTACAACCTTTCCTTACAAAAACTGATAAGGAAACTTGTTTTGACATCCATCTGCCAGATTTCATAAATGCAGCTAATGCTAACATGATTCCAACGGACTTAAGCATTGCTACGGATGAGAAAATCTCATCGTAGTCAACTCCTTGAACTTGTGAAAAACTCTTCGCCACAAGTCGAGCTTCATCGACGGTGACATTACCGTCCACATCCGTCTTCTTCTTAAAGACCCATTTATCTCAATGGCTTGCCGATTATTGGGCAAGACCACCAAAGTCCATGCTTTGTTCTCACACATGGATCCTCTCTCGGATTTTATGGCCTCGAGCCATTCGTCGGAATCCGGGCCCACCATTGCTTCTCCATAGCTCGTAGGTTCATTGTTGTCTAGCAACATGACCTCCAAGATAGGATTATGTACCACTATGGAGTAATATGTATCTTTGTCGACCTACGAGTTTTGGTAGTGACTTGATCCAAAGTTTCATGATCACTATCATAAGCTTCTACTTCAATTGGTGTAGTTGCCACAGGAACAACTTCCTGTGCCCTGCTACACACTAGTTGAAGTGATGGTTCAATCACCTCATCAAGTCTCCACCATCCTCCCACTCAATTCTTTTGAGAGAAACTTTTCCTCGAGAAAGGACCCGTTTCTAGAAACAATTACTCTTGCTTCCGGATCTGAGATAGGAGGTATTCCCAACCATTTTGGGTATCCTATGAAGATGCATTCATCCATTTTGGGTTCGAGTTTATCATGATGAAACTTTTTCACATAAGTGTCGCAGCCCCAAACTTTCAAGAAACGACAGCTTAGGTTTCATAGTTCATATGGTGTCGTCTCAACGGAATTACGTGGTGCCCTATTAAAGTGAGTGCGGTTGTCTCTAATGCCTAACCAATGAACAATAGTGGTAATTCAGTAAGAGACATCATGGTATGCCCCATATCCAATAGGGTGCATCTATGATGTTCGGACACACCATCACACTATCGTGTTCCAGGCGGTATTACTTGTGAAACAATTTCCACAAGGTCTCAATTGTGTACCAAACTCGCAACTCAGATATTCATCTCTATGATCATATCATAGACATTTTATCCTCTTGTCATGAAGATCTTCAACTTCACTCTGAAATTACTTGAACCTTTCAATAATTCAGACTTGTGTTTCATCAAGTAAATATACTCAACATCTACTCAAATCATCTGTGAAGTAAGAACATAATGATATCCACTACGTGGCTCAGCACTCATTGGACTGCACACATCAAAATGTATTACTTCCAACAAGTTGCTTCCTTGTTCCATCTTACTGAAAACGAGGCTTTTCAGTCATCTTGCCCATGTGGTATGATTTGCATGTCTCAAGTGATTCAAAATCAGGTGAGTCCAAACGATCCATCTGCATGGAGTTTCTCCATGCGTATATACCAATAGACATGGTTCGCATGTCCCAAACTTTTCAAAAACGAGTGAGTCCAAAGATCCATCAACATGGAGCTTCTTCATGCGTTTTATACCAATAGGACTTACATGGCAGTGCCAAAAGCAGGTGGTACTATCTTATATCTTTTGGCATGAACATGTGTATCACTACGATCGAGATTCAATAAACCATTCATTTTAGGTGCAAGACCATTGAAGGTATTATTCAAATAAACAGAGTAACCATTATTCTCCTTAAATGAATAACCGTATTGCGATAGACATAATCCAATCATGTCTATGCTCAACGCAAACACCAAATCTCGATGGTAGAGGGAGCGTGCGATGCTTGATCACATCAACCTTGGAAATACTTCCAACACATATCGTCAGCTCACATTTAGCTAGTCTCCATTTATTTCGTAGCTTTTATTTCGAGTTACTAACACTTAGCAACTGAACCGGTATCTAATACCCTGGTGCTACCAGGAGTACTAGTAAAGTACACATTAACATAATGTATATCCAATATACTTCTATCGACCTTGCCAGCCTTCTCATCTACCAAGTATCTAGGGTAATTCTGCTCCAATGGTTGTTCCTTTTATTATAGAAGCACTGAGTCTCGGGTTTGGGTTCAACCTTGGGTTTCTTCACTAGAGCAGTAGCTGATTTGCCGTTTCATGAAGTATCCCTTCTTTCCCTTGCCCTTCTTGAAACTAGTGGTTTCACTAACCATCAACAATTGATGCTCCTTTTGGATTTCTACTTTCGTGGTGTCAAACATCGCGAATATCTCAAGGATCATCATATCTATCCCTATTAAGTTATAGTTCATCACGAAGCTCTAGTAGCTTGGTGGCAATGTCTTTGGAGAAACATCACTATCTCATCTGGAAGATTAACTCCCACTCGATTCAAGTGATTGTCGTACCCAGACAATCTGAGTATAAGCTCAACGATTGAGATCTTCTCCCTCAGCTTGTAGGCTAGAAAACTCGTCGGAGGTCTCATACCTCTGACGTGGCACGGGCCTGAAATCCCAATTGCAGCCCTCGAAACATCTCATATGTTTCGCGACATTTCGAAATCGTCTTTGGTGCCTCAACTCTAAACCGTTTAATTGAACTATCACGTAGTTATCAAAACGTGTATGTCAAATGTTCGCAACATCCACAGACGACGTTCGAGGTTCAGCACACCGAGCGGTGCATTAAGGATATAAGCCTTCTACGAAGCAACGAGGACAATCCTCAGTTTACGGACCCAGTCCGCATAATTGCTACTATCAACTTTAACTAAATTTTCTCTAGGAACATATCTAAAACAGTAGAACTAAAGCGTGAGCTACGACATAATTTGCAAGAATCTCTTGACTATGTTCACGATAATTAAGTTCATCTAATGAACTCCCACTCAGATAGACATCCCTCTTGTTATCTAAGTGATTACATGAACCGAGTCAACTAGGCCGTGTCCGATCATCACGTGAGACGGACTAGTAATCATCGGTGAACATCTTCATGTTGATCGTATCTACTATACGACTCATGCTCGACCTTTCGATCTCTTGTGTTCCGAGGCCATGTCTGTACATGCTAGGCTCGTCAAGTCAACCTAAGTGTTTCGCGTGTGTAAATCTGGCTTACACCCGTTGTATGTGAAAGTTAGAATCTATCACACCCGATCATCACGTGGTGCTTCGAAACAACGACCTTCCGCAACGGCGTACAGTTGGGGGGAACACTTTCTTGAAATTATTATGAGGGATCATCTTATTTATGCTACCATCGTTCTAAGCAAATAATATGCAAAAACATGATAAACATCACATGCAATCAAATAGTGGCATGATATGGCCAATATCATTTTGCTCCTTTTGATCTCCATCTGCGGGGCGCCATGATCATCATCGTCGCCGGCATGACACCATGATCTCCATCGTCGTGTCTCCATGAAGTTGTCTCGCCAACTATTACTTCTACTACTACGGCTAATGGTTTAGCAATGAAGTAAAGTAATTACATGGCGTTATTCAGTGACACGCAGGTCATACAATAAATAAAGACAACTCCTATGGCTCCTGCCGGTTGTCATATTCATCGACATGCAAGTCGTGATTCCTATTACAAGAACATGATCAATCTCATACATCACATATCATTCATCACATTCTTTTTGGCCATATCACATCACATAGCATACCCTGCAAATATAAGTTAGACGTCTCTAATTGTTGTTTGCATGTTTTACATGGCTGCTATGGGTTTCTAGCAAGAACGTTTCTTACCTATGTAAAAGCCACAACGTGATATGCCAATTGCTATTTACCCGTCATAAGGACCCTTTTCATCGAATCCGATCCGACTAAAGTGGGTGAGACTGGCACCCGCTAGCCACCTTATGCAACAAGTGCATGTCAGTCGGTGGAACCTGTCTCACGTAAGTGTACGCGTAAGGTCGGTCCGGGCCGCTCCATCCCACAATACCGTCGAAACAAGATTGGACTAGTAACGGTAAGCATATTGAACAAAATCAACGCCCACAACTACTTTGTGTTCTACTCGTGCAAAGAATCTACGCAATAGACCTAGCTCATGATGCCACTGTAGGGGAACGTAGCAGAAATTCAAAATTTTCCTATGAGTCACCAAGATCTATCTATGGAGAGACTAGCAACGAGAGAGAGGAGAGTGCATCTACATACCCTTGTAGATTGCTAAGCGCGAGAGTTCAAGCGAACGGGGTTGAAGGAGTCGTGCTTGTCGTGATTCAAATCACCGGAGATCCTAGTGCCGAACGGACGACACCTCCGCGTTCAACACACGTACAGCCCGGTGATGTCTCCCATGCCTTGATCCAGCAAGGAGAGAGGGAGAGGTTGAGGAAGACTCCGTCCAGCAGCAGCACAACGGCGTGGTGGTGGTGGAGGAGCGTGGCAATCCTGCAGGGCTTCGCCAAGCACCATAGGAGAGGAAGAGGACTTGGGAGAGGGGAAGGGCTGCGCCAAGACTTGGGTGCGGCTGCCCTCCCAACCACCAAATATATATAGGGGAAAGGGAGAGGGGGGCCGGCCCCCTCAGATCCAATCTGAGGAGGGGGTGGCGGCCAGGGTGGTTGCCTTGCCCCCCGTATACAATTCCCTTTGTCTAGCGGTATTGTACTTGCCCGAGATTCGATCGTTGGTATACCGATACCTTGTTCAATCTCGTTACCGGCAAGTCTCTTTACTCGTTCCGTAACACATCATCCCGTGATCAACTCCTTGATCACATTGTGCACATTATGATGATGTCCTACCGAGTGGGCCCAGAGATACCTCTCCGTTTACACGGAGTGACAAATCCCAGTCTTGATTCATGCCAACCCAACAGACACTTTCGGAGATACCTGTAATGCACCTTTATAGCCACCCAGTTACGTTGTGACGTTTGGTACACCCAAAGCATTCCTACGGTATCCGGGAGTTGCACAATCTCATGGTCTAAGTAAATGATACTTGACATTAGAAAAGCTTTAGCATACGAACTACACGATCTTTGTGCTAGGCTTAGGATTGGGTCTTGTCCATCACATCATTCTCCTAATGATGTATCCCGTTATCAAGACATCCAATGTCCATGGTCAGGAAACCATAACCATCTATTGATCAACGAGCTAGTCATCTAGAGGCTTACTAGGGATCTGGTGTTGTCTATATACCCACACATGTATCTGAGTTTCCTATCAATACAATTATAGCATGGATAATAAACGATTATCATGAACAAGGAAATATAATAATAATAACTAATTTATTATTGCCTCTAGAGCATATTTCCAACATCACCAGCTACATCTTCGCACGGAAGGAAGTGCGTCCAGGAAAAAAACGATTCGCCCCCCTGACTGCTGGGACCCACCAGCTACATCTTCGCACGCAAGGAAGTGCCTGATAGTCGGGACCCACCTAGTCTAAGCATACGTAGCATTGTCATTCTGGTCGGGAACGTGTACGTACATACTGGTGGATGTAGAGGCGTGCACGATGGCTGGCTCGGAACGGAATGCGTCGTCGTGTTCATCGGGAGGGCTTGGACGGAATATGCGATGGAAACGAGGCCTGGCGTACCACAGAACGGAGGAAACGGCCTTGTGTTTGACCGGCCACATTCGAAACGGGATCCTGTTCATCAAGAGGGGTCTGGCGTACCGCAAAATGGAGGAAATGGACCTCCTACGGTTGAAACGGGGGTCCTGTTGATCGGGAGGGTGTGGCGTACCGCAAAACGGATGAAACAGACTTGTGTTGGAGCACTATGGTTGAAACGGGGGTCCTGTTCATCGGGACGGGTGTGGCGTACCGGAAAACGGGACTCCATGGGATACTATTCATCTCCACCATCGACCTCCACCAGCCTCCACGGGCTACTATTCATCCACTGTCGACCTCCTCCAGCCTCCACCTACGACTGTTCATCCACGGGCTCCTGTTCATCCAGCCTCCACCGCGCGCTACTCCACCGGCTACTGTTCAACCACCCCTCTCCATGGGCTCCTGTTCAACCACCCCTCCATCGTCTACTGTTCATCCAGCCCTCCACGGGTCATCCTGTTCATCCAGCCCTCCACGGGGTCCTGTTCATCCAGCCCCAACTGGCTCGATCGATTGGGGTCCTGTTCATCCAGAGGCAACGCCACGGGTCCTGTTCATCCACTCCCACCGCTCACTGTTCATCCAACCCCCCCACAACGCTCACTGTTCATCCAGAGAGGCAGCATCGATCGGCTTCAGTTAGCAGCAGTAGCGAAGGAATCACTCGATCGGGTTCAATTAACAGCATATCGATCGATCGCTCGGGTTCAGTAACGCGTAGCCTACAGTGCAATCGCTCGGGTTCAGTTAGAGCCCAACGCCTCGCTCGGGTTCAGTTAGAGCCAACTCCTCGCACACACACGCGTACGTGTACAAGAGAAACGCGCATCTCTCGGCCCCCGACCACCCACCGTAAACGGGAACTCCCCGAAATTTTCCTCGCCCACGCTTCTACCACGGTTTTTTCTGTCATGGACGGCCCAAAGAATGTCATGCAGCTGCATCTCCGGCCCGCCCAGGACGAAAAGCCCATTTTCTGTCATGATTTTTTGTCATAGAAGTAGGAGCCCACCACATCTATGATGATACCGGTTTTTTTTCACAATTATCGTCATAGAAGTGTCATATGTATGACAGAAAAAAATTTGTTCGACCCAAAATGTCACGGATGTGTCTTTTTTTGTAGTGTTAGGAACAGGTTCACCTTGTGTCCAATGGAGTATGTTATAGGTCTCGTCATATGTCCACTTGGGGCTTGTGGAGTAGCCATAGTGTACATAGGGATGATCGTCGGATGCTCCGCATCAGCATATCTCTCCTTGTCTCCACCGGACACCCCCTCTTTCTACACCACTTTCACGTATGCACACAAACTATCTCTCGGCCCTCTAAAAGTATGCATGTGCACGACACATTCACGCGTGATGGTCACTATATTTCAAGCTAAAGCACTATACGGTCACTGGACTTCAGAATATGCTCATTACGGTCACCGTATACATTCTTGTGGTGATCATACGGTATCTAGCTCATGATACATCTCCGTATTTTCTTGATGACACTAACGGACTTTGCATTTGATGCATGCTCTATATTTTGTTGATGACACTTACAGTCATTGTATTTGAAGCAAAAGCACGATATGGTCACTGGACTTCAGAATAAGCTCATCATGGTCAGCACATACATTTTGTCGTGCTAACCAACATGTGGTTGGATGGTTAGGAGGATAGTGGTTTCTCGAGCCCACCAGGGTTAAAGTCCCGGTGCTCGCATTTATCCTAGGTTAATTTCAGTATTTTACGGTGATGTGCGTTCGGTGGGAGGAGACGTTCCACTCGACTACGAGGGACCTATGGTGACTTCGTAAAATATCAAGATCATATGCTGGCTCACTCTCTCGAAGGTGCTCATAGGGGTAGGGTCTGCGTGTGTGCGCTTATAGCGGTGAGTGCTTGCATGTACATATGAGCCCTTGCGTCTGTACCATGTTAAAAAAATACATGTCATGATTATACAGTCACTGGCTCACCTGTACAACTCCATATTTTGTTGATGCCACAATCATTTGACTAGTCAAACGTTCCACGTGGCGCAACTAGTGTGGCACCATTGGGGCGCATAACCATGGGGCCCACCTGTTAGCCCGTATATGAAAGAAAGAAATGGTAGTTTGAGTCTGTACTATTGCTACCTCTTGAGCACTGCGTTGGATTTCCCTGAAGAGGAGAGGATGATGCAGTAAAGTAGCGTAAGTATTTCCCTCAGTTTTTGAGAACCATGATATCAATCCAGTAGGATATCACACACAAGTGCCTCGTACCTACAGAAAATGATAGCAACTCGCAACCAACGCTTAGGGGTTGTCAATCCCTTCACGGTCACTTACGAGAGTGAGATCTGATAGAGATAATATTTGTGGTATTTTTGATAGATAGATGCAAAGTAAAAAGTAAAAGGCAAACTAAAACAAAGCAAGTAAATAAAGTAATGGAGATTGATATGATGAGAATAGACCCGGGGCCCATAGGTTTCACTAGTGGCTTTTCTCAAGAGCATTAGTATTCTACGGTGGGTGAACAAATTACTGTTGAGCAATTGATAGAAAAGCGAATAATTATGAGATTATCTAGGTATGATCATGTATATAGGCATCACATCCAAAACAAGTAGATTGAAACGATTCTGCACCTACTACTATTACTCCACCCATCGACCGCTATCCAGCATGCATCTAGAGTATTGAGTAAAAACAGAGTAACGCCATAAGCAAGATGACATGATGTAGAGGGATAAATTCATGCAATATGAAAAAAAAACCCCATCTTGTTATCCTTGATGGCAACAATACAATACATGACTTGCAACTCTTTCTGGCACTAAGTAAGGACACCACAAGATTGAACCCAAAGCTAAACACTTCTCCCATTGCAAGAACTACCAATCTTGTTGGCCAAACCAAAAGGATAATTCGAAGAGACTTGTAAACCAAAAGGCAATTCTGGGCTGGGCCTCCGGTTAATAGGTTAGTCCCAAAAATAATATAAGAGTGGCAAATAAAGCCCAATATAGTCCAAAACAGTAGACAAAGTAGCATGGAGTAATCAAAAATTATAGATACGTTGGAGACGTATCAAGCATCCCCAAGCTTAATTCATGCTCGTCCTCGAGTAGGTAAATGATAAAAAAGAATTTTTGATTCGGAGTGATACTTTGGCATAATTTCAATGTAAATCTTCTTAATTGTGATATGAATATTGTCGGCGTTCTGGGAACAGGGGTCCCCAGACTTGCCTGCCTGCGGCCCGCTGCGTGGCTCAAGGGCGGCCCAGTACGGCCCATCTTCATCAGCACGAGCTCAAGACCCTCACGAGGGGCCAAGCCTCGCGGGGTGGACGACAAGGAGCTTCCTCAGGAGCGGCCTCGTCAGGCTGGCTCGCGCGGAGGCGGAGAGATCAAGGCGGGGTACCTCACGAGGTTCCCATGACGCAAGCCATGACGACCGAAGCCAGGCGGGTGCCGGCCTGTGCAGAGTCCTTGTTTCCTCTTTGGTGTATAGGGAACAAGCGCAGGCAAGAGCATCAAGCAAAGGCAGCCATTTCGATGCAACAAGACCAAGACCAGCAGAACGGCAGGATGGAGGTCGTCGTGGAGCCCAAGCCGGCGTCACCACCAGAGCCTTTGGCAGGCGAGGACCAACTTTAGTCAGGATAAGTGTACTAGATGTTCCCCTTCAAAATGGCCAATTGTTGGCGCCCTTCCACCTCAATATTCGGGAAGAGGCCCAGGGCCTTTGCCTATAAATAGGACTAGCCACCACAAGGTAGAGGCATCCAGTCATCACCAGGAAACCAGTAGAAAGGGCGACTAAACTCCCTCTAGCAGTTCTCGCACCAGCCAAGAACAGACCCTCGTGAGGCTGTTCTTCCTTGTATTGTTCATCATCAGCCCAAGAGGCAATCCACCACACCACACACTGGAGTAGGGTATTACACCACAATGGTGGCCTGAACCAGTATAAACTCTGTGTCTCTTGTGTTGTTCATTTGATTGCTTAGATCATAGCGAGGCGGTGAGGTGCATGTAGGTAGTGGGCGAAATCTCCGCGCCCACCCCAGTGTTCGAATCTAGAGGGTCTGCCGGAACCCGAAATCCGACATTTGGCGCGCCAGGTAGGGGTGCGACGGAGCTTCTCCTTCCGCCGACCCGCTCTCCACCGACACCAAGACTCGCCCTGCGATGGACGACGCGCCGCCCGCTCCGGTCGTTAGCGCTAGAGCGGGGGCCAGGGGGCTCCGAGCCTTGGCCCCAGCCGTGCGACAGGTACGGTGGCCGGACAAGTTACCGGTGGATTCTGTGGCCCCTTGGGAAGAGCTACGCAACCTCTTCCTCGCCAGGCATGCTGCGCCGGCGCCCCCGGTCGTCGCGGCCCTCCTGGGCGGCTCGCAGGCGCCACCTTCGGGCCGCCACATCAAGCCATTCGTCCGCCAGGTCGGCGCCGCCTCCACGCGGCAGGGGGCTCCCTCAGGTCGGTCGGCGCCCAAGGCCGATCTGGCCTTCGGCTCAAAGGACCACCCCTCCAACTCGGCATACTCGGGCGCGCTCCCGATGCTGTGCACTCCCACCATCTGCCAGGTGGGACTCTCATCGACGGCGGCTCGGGCCTCAGCGTGCTCTCGATCGAAGCCTTCAGCCTCTTCCACATACCACCGGAATGGCTTTGGCCCAGCCGGCCCTTCTTGGGCGTCAGGGGCGGGTCCTCCAGCTCCCTGGGGCAGATCCGTCTCCCGATGACCTTCGACACCTACGACAACTTCCGCACGGAGCTAATCGACTTCGACATCGCCCCCATCGGCCTCCCATACCACGCCATCCTCGGCTACCCGGCGCTGGCCTGATTCATTTCTGTGACTCTCCCGACGTACAACCTCATGAAAATGCCCGGGAGCAGCGGCGTCCTCACCATGTGTGGAGACACCGGGGATGCGTTGCAAGTGCTCAAGCTCGCCTTCAAGACGGCGGCGTCGGTGCAGCCTACCGATCCGGACGCCCCTGAGCCCAAGGGGGCTGCGCCGGCCAAGAAGAAGTAGTTGTTCACCCAAGACAAGGCAGAAACCAAGCAGATGCTAGTTGACAAGGACGGATCCACTAACGCCAACTTCACCATAGGAGCCAACCTCGAGCCCGAGCAGGAGGAGGCCCTGGTCAAGTTCCTGCGCGCGAACAAGAAGGTATTCGCATGGGAGCCCGATCAGCTGGCAGGGATCCCTAGAGGCGTAATTGAGCACCACCTCAATGTGTGCCCCAATGTCCGACACGTGAAGCAAAAAAGCAAGGCGGCACTCCACGGAAAAGAAGGCTTTCATCGTCCAAGAGACCCGTAAGTTGGAAGTTGCAGGGGTCATTCGCGAGGTCTGGTACCTGGATTGGTTGGCCAACCCAGTTGTTGTGCCAAAGAAAGGGGGGAAGGAACGTATGTGTGTCGACTTCACCAACCTCAACAAAGCTTGCCTGCAAGATCCATTTCCGCTCCCCCGCATCGATCAGATCGTCGACTCCACCGCCGAGTGCGACCTATTGTGTTTCTTGGATGCCTTGTCTGGATATCACCAGATCAAGATGGTGGTGGAAGATGTGGAAAAAACAGCCTTTCTAACCCCGTGTGGGGTTTACTGCTACACGTGCATGCCGTTCGGGTTGTGCAATGCAGGTGCGACCGTCCAGCGGCTGATGCACATCACCTTGGGCCCGCAGCTCGGGAAGAACGTCGAGGCTTACGTCGATGATATTGTGGTGAAGTCTCGCGAGGCCAAGACCCTGATACAAGACCTGGAGGAAACCTTCACGGGCCTCAACGTCGTGAGCCTGCGGCTCAACCCAGAGAAGTGTGTGTTTGGGGTCCCCTTAGGCAAGCTCTTGGGCTTCCTCATGTCCCACCGAGGCATCGAGGCTAACCCAGAAAAGGTCAAGGCAGTCGAGGACATGAGCCCGCCAATGACCCTCAGAGAAATGCAACACTGGGACGCTTCATCTCCAAGTTGGGGGAGCGAGCGCTGCCTTTCTTCCAGCTGATGAAGAAAAAGGGACCCTTTGAATGGACTGAAGAGGCAGACAAGGCATTCCAAGACCTCAAGAGGTACCTAACCAGCCCTCCGGTAATGGTGGCCCCGCGCCCTCAGGAACCCCTCGTGCTCTACCTAGCAGCCACTCCCTACTCCTCCAACGCAGCCCTGGTGGCGATTGGGGAGGAGCATCGGAACAAAGCCACGGCATCCGCCCGGATCGAGGCGAAGCGTGAACAAGGAAGACCCACAGAAACTGTTGCCACAACCAAGAAGGATCAGCCGCCACTAGGGAACACACTCGAGATAGTAGGAGCCCCTCCCCCTAGCGACCAGCCGCTGGGGGCTCCCCTGTCTCAGGAGGCGCCACGGTCTCCGGAGGGCGCCATCGACACCAGCGTTCCCAACCTCATTGAACATCCTGTGTACTTCATCAGCACAGTGTTGCGGGACGCAAGGGCGCGGTACCCCATGCCTCAGAAACTTCTCCTCGCGCTATTGGTGGCCTCGTGCAAGCTGCGGTATTATTTTCAGGGCCACCCCATCAAGGTTGTCTCAGCGTACCCTTTGGAAAGGGTGCTCAGGAGCCCCAACTCAGCTTGAAGAGTCGTTGAGTGGAACATTGAACTACAAGCGTTTCAGCTTGAATTCAGCACAACCAGAGTCATCAAGGGAGTCGCCTTGGCAGATTTCATGGCGGAATGGACGGAGGCGCCGGGCCTCAAGGCTGATGAGGATCGATCCCTCTCCCCGGGAAGCGAGGCGCCAGACGGTTGGGTCATGTACTTTGACGGGGCATTCTCCAGGCACGGCGTGGGGGCTGGTGCGGTGCTTATATCTCCTACCCAAGACAAGCTCTACTACGTCGTGCATCTCTGTTTCCAGCACGGAGAAAAAGTCTCCAACAACATAGCAGAATATGAAGGCCTGATAGCAGGCCTGAAGGCCGCGGCTGCCCTCGGAGTAAAGCGTCTTACCATCAAGGGTGATTCACAACTCCTCGTCAACTTCTCCAACAAAGTATACGAGCCAAGGGATGAGCACATGGAAGCCTACCTTGCGGAGGTCCGCAGAATGGAGAAGCAGTTCTGGGGGCTAGAGTTACAGCATGTCGCCCATGGCACCAATCAGGAGGCTGACGACATCGCCAAACGAGCATCCAGGCGACTACCTCAGGAGCCTGGCGTCTTCGAAGAACGGCTCTTCAAGCCCTTGGCCATGCCATCACTATCAAGCGCGGTGCAGCCTCGAGAAGAGCTCCCCCAGCCGCTAGCCTCGGGAGCCCCAGTCTGTGGCCCGGCCTCAAGGGCGTGTCTGCTCTTGACGATGGAGCCTCAGGAGGGGTGTTGGATCACGGAGCTCTGGAGCTATCTCACGCAAGGGACCTTGCCAGGGAAGGAGGAGGAAGCGGAGCGCGTGGCGTGGTAGGCCACAACATACTGTATCAGGGATGGAGAGCTCTACCGAAGGCGACCGAATGATGTGTCCCTGCGCTGCATCTCCAGGGAGCAAGGGAAGGAACTGCTGGCAGATATACACGGAGGAGACTGTGGGCATCATTCATCGTCACGGACCCTCGTTGGCAAGGCGTTCCGCAGTGGATTCTATTGGCCCATTACGCTCAATGATGCCGTCGAACTGGTAAAATCTTGCGAGGCCTGCCAGTTCCATGCCAAGCAGATCCATCAGCCGGCTGGAGGTCTGCAAACTATACCCCTTTCATGGCCATTCACAGTCTGGGGGCTGGATATCCTGGGCCCGTTTCCTCGGGCGCCAGTGAGCTATCGCTACCTCTACGTCGTCGTGGACAAGTTCACTAAGTGGGCTGAAGTGGAATCCGTCCACACCATCCCCGCAGGGTCTATGGTCAAGTTCATCAAGGGCATCGCGAGCCGGTTCGGGGTACCGAACCGCATCATCACCGACAACGGTTTGCTATTCACCAGTAACCTCTTCAAAACATATTGTGCTAACCTTGGGACGCAGATATGCTACACTTCAGTGGCGCACCGCCAGAGCAACGGTCAAGCCGAGCGGGCCAACGCGGAGGTCCTGAGAGGCCTCAAGACCAGGACATTCAAGAAGAAGTTGGAGGCTTGCGGCCGAGGTTGGTACGACAAGCTTCAGTCCGTGTTGTGGTCCATCCGCATGACCGCGACCGAGCCAACTGGCGAGACCCCATTCTTCCTGGTCTATGGAGCTGAAGCGGTCCTCCCTCACGAGGTCAGATGTTTTTCCGCACGGGTCCTGGCGTTCGACAAGGCGCAGTAGGACGCCATGCAGGGGACGGACCTCGTGCTGGGGGAGGAGCGTCGCCGGGAAGCTGCGCTCCGAGCAGCAAGATACCAACAAGCGCTGCGGCGATACCACTGCCGCAACATCCGCCCCAGGACACTCGAGGTAGGAGATCTCGTGCTAAGGCGGGTCCTCTCCAGGGAGGGACTGCATAAACTCTCTCCCATGTGGGAGGGCCTGTTCAAGGTTGTTAATGTTTCCAGGCCCGGCTCCGCGCGCCTGGAGACTCAGGAGGGGGTTCCCATCCAGAATTCGTGGAACATCCAGCACCTCCGGAGATTTTACCCTTGAAAAGGCCCAGAGCCTGTGATGAAGGTGAACGCCTGTGAAGCTGTTGCGTTTTGGAAAAGGCCCAGAGCCTGTGAAGAAGGCAAATGCCTGTGAAGCTGTTGCGTTTTGGAAAAGGCCGAGAGCATGTGAAGAAGGAAAACACCTATGAAGCTGTTGCATTTTGGAAAAGGCCCAGAGCCTGTGAAGAAGGCGAACGCCTGTGAAGCTGTTGCGTTTTGGAAATGGCCCAAAGCCTGTGAAGAAAGTGAACACATGTGAAGTTTATCCTCCCAAGAAAGGCCCAGAGCCTGTGAAGAAGGCCAACGCCTGTGAAGCTCGCCGCCCGTGACTCTTTGGTTTGTGATTCTTTGCCTTTTTCGCTCTCCTGCCCCGATTTCTCTTGCGCAAATCTCGCGAGGGAGCACCGCGGGCACCCTCGCGAGTGTTTTCTACCCTTGTCATTCGAGGCTTCCCAACCCAGGTTCACTACAGGAGCACCCCTCCAGTCCGTGCCGCACGGGCACCGCGACGCGAACACAGGACCTGGGTCGATCGCCTCCACGGCTGAGGCCGGGAACCACCTCTCCAGACAAACCCTCTCCCCGAGCTAAGTAATTTCTGTGCGCCGGCGTACGGCACGAAGGCACAATACCAAAGTAGCGGAAGCAGTACAATAATTAAACAACAATAGTCCAAGCACACCCTTGCGGGACCCTATACTACTGTCTTTTTGCACATGGAAAGGGAAAAAGAACAAAACAGGCGCGTCTCGCCCGACATCAGCTCACGGGGGAGACTCGAACTACCTCCGGAGCTCAGGAGGACTCCGCCTCGCGCTTCATCGAGGCGCGACAGCGGACGGACCCACTACCTCCCTCCAGACGGGCGCGGCGGCGCGGAGGCTGATCGTGGCCACCGCTAGAGGAGCCGCTGCTCGAAGAAGAGCCGTCGAAGCTCGATGAGCCTCGATCGCCACCGGCCGCACGCGCGCTGTCATCTTCATCATCGCCGGGGCTGGACCCACGGCCGTGGTCGTCGTTCTCAGGGCAACACCCAGCGCGGCGACCATCTTTCCCGAACACCCTCACATAGAGGGTGGCATCGCCGTCGAACTTGAAGTGCAGGGTGCACCGCCGGATCAGACCGCATGCGCGGGCAAACGTTTGCCAGCCGCGGGTCAAGGCCAAGCTCCCGGCTGCAGAGACCTCCAGCGAAGCCCAGGAGGCTCGGCCACAGCAACCGTCCGCCTGAAGCCAGAGGCCGCCCGGGGCGCCAGCCGGAAGCTCACCTAGGAGGAAGCGAGGAAGTTGGAGCCGGGTGCTGGCCGGTTCCTCCGCCCACACAACAAACTCCGGCAGTACCTCTACCGAGTGGGAGTGCGGCCTAGGGGGTCGCGCGGCCGTAGTGCATCCCCCAGCGGCGGCCGGCCGCCCTTCACCACGCAGAGGATCGCATCCGCGACAGCGGGAAGCCACCATGGGAGTCGCAGGGTGTTTGCGGGGACGGCCTCGACCACGCTTGGGTGGAGGAGAGTCCAGCTCCACCTGGCGGGCCTTCCCTTTCTCCGCGGCCAAGAACCTTTTTGGCGGAGCCATGAAGAAAAAGGAGAAGCAAGAAGGGATGGACCGGAAGGGCAGGCGCCGCCCCATACTTATAGCCAGGGGAGGCCAACGGCCGGCATCCACGATCACAGGTAATCATGACCCACTTTGAATGGAGGGACTAGTTAGATCGCACAGTTGCCGAGGCGTTGTGGGGGAGCGGAGCCGCCCACATCCAATCAACCGCCACGCGGCGCCCGAGGCCGCAGGCTATTGGGCCCCGCGGCGCTTCGTGCTTACCCCTTCGTTTCTCTGCTCAGCCAAGTCCGGGCGCGCCTTGGGCCCGGGGGCTACTATCGGTGTTCTGGGAATGGGGGTCCCCAGACTTGCCTGCCTGCAGCCCGCGGTGTGGCTCAAGGGGCGGCCCAGCACGGCCCATCTTCATCAGCACGATCTCAAGACCCTCGCCAGGGGCCAAGCCTCGCGCGGTGGACAACAAGGAGCTTCCTCAGGAGTGGCCTCGTCAGGCTGGCTCACGAGGAGGCAGAGAGATCAAGGCGGGGTACCTCACGAGGTGCCCATGACGCAAGCCATGATGACCGAAGCCAGGCGGGCGCCAGCCTCCGCAGAGTCCTTGTTTCCTCTTTGGTGTATAGGGAGCAAGCGCAGGCAAGAGCATCAAGCAAAGGTAGCCATTTCGGTGCAATAAGACCAAGACCAGCAGAACGGCAAGATGGACGTCATCGTGGAGCCCAAGCCGGCGTCACCACCAGAGCCTTTGGCAGGCGAGGACCAACTTTAGTCAGGATAAGTGTACTAGATGTTCCCCTTCAAAATGGCCAATTGTTGGCGCCCTTCCAGCTCAATATTCGGGAAGAGGCCCAAGGCCTTTGCCTATAAATAGGACTAGTCACCACGAGGTAGAGGCATCTGGTCATCACCAGGAAACCAGTAGAAAGGGCGACTGAACTCCCTCCAGCAGTTCATCGCACCAGCCAAGAACAGACCCTCGCGAGGCTGTTCTTCCTTGTAGTGTTCATCATCAGCTCAAGAGGCAATCCACCACACCACACACTGGAGTAGGGAATTACACGACAATGGTGGCCTGAACTAGTATAAACTATGTGTCTCTTGTGTTGTTCCTTTGATTGCTTAGATCATAGCGAGGCGGTGAGGTGCAGGTAGGTAGTGGGCAAAATCTCCGCGCGCACCCCAGTGTTCGAATCTAGAGGGTCTGCCGGAACCCGAAATCGGACAAATATTCAGATCCGAAAGATTCAAGACAAAAGTTCATATTGACACAAAAATAATAATACTTCAAGCATACTAATCAAAGCAATCATGTCTTCTCAAAATAACATGGCAAAAGAAAGTTCATCCCTACAAAATCAAATAGTTAGGCTATGCTTCATTTTTGTCACACAAAGATGTTCCCAACTTCTATACCCCCGATGACAAGCCAAGCAATTGTTTCATACTTTAAATAATCTCAAACTTTTTCAACTTTCATGCAATACATGAGCGTGAGCCATGGATATAGCACTATAGGTGGAATAAAATATGATGATGGGGATTGTGTGGAGAAGACAAAAAAGGAGAAAGTCTCACGTTGATAAGGACAATTTATGAGAAGAACAAGGTGCTACTTTGAAGCACAATATATGAGACTCACTACATGAAGAACAAGGTGCTACTTTGAAGCACAATATATGAGATTCACTACATGAAGAACAAGGTGCTACTTTGAAGCACAAGTGTGGAAAAAGAGATAGTAGCATTGCCCTTTTTATTTTCTTTTTTTTGGCCTTTCTTTTTTTTCTTTTTGGCATTTCTTTCTTTTGGGGTGCAATGCTGTAATAATGATGATCATCACACTTCTATTGATTACAACACAAGGATTACAACTCGAAACTTAGAACAAGATATGACTCTATATGAATGCCTCCGGCGGTGTACCGGGATGGTGCAATGAGTCAAGAGTGACATGTATGAAAAATAATGCATGGTGGCTTTGCCACAAATACGATGTCAGCTACATGATCATGCAATGGCAATATGACAAAAGTAATGTATGTCATGATGATGATGGAAGTTGCATGGCAATATATCTCGGAATGGCTATGGAAATGCCATAATAGGTAGGTATGGTGACTGTTTTGAGGAAGATATAAGGAGGTTTATGTGTGATAGAGCGTATTGTATCACGGGGTTTGGATGCACCGTTAAAGTTTGCGCCAACTCTCCAGGTGAGAAAGGGCAATGCATGGTACCGAAGAGGCTAGCAAAGGTGGAAAGGTGAGAGTGCGTATAATCCATGGACTCAACATTAGTCAAAAGAACTCATATACTTATTGCAAAAATTTAGAAGTCATCAAAAATTCAAGTACTACGCGCATGCTCCTAGGGGGATAGATTGGTAGGAAAAGACCATCGCTCGTCCCCGACCGCCACTCATAAGGATGCACAAGTCAGTTACACTTCATGTTTCAAATTTGTTACACAACTTTAACCATATGTGCATGCTACGGGACTTGCAAACTTCGACACAAGTTTTTCTCAAATTCATAATCACCCAACTAGCACGACTTTGATATTATCACCTCCATATCTCAAAACAATTATCAAGCATCAAACTTATCTTAGTATTCAACTCACTCAAAAGAAAGTTTCACATATCTTGAATACCAAGTATATTAACATTAAGCAAATTACCATGGTATTAACGACTCTCAAAATAATCTAAGTGAAGCATGAGAGATCAAATAGTTTCTTAAAACAAATCCATCACCGTGCTCTAAAATATATAAGTGAAGTACTAGAGCAAAAATTATTACGCTCAAAAGATATAAGTGAAGCACATAGAGCAAAACTATCAAGCTCAAAAGATATAAGTGAAGCACATAGAGTATTCTAGAAAATTCTAATTCAGGTATGGCTCTCTCAAAAGGTGTGTACAGCAAGGATGATTGTGGAAAACTAATAAGCAAAGACACAAATAATACAAGACGCTCCAAGCAAAACACATATCATGTTGGTGAATAAAAATATAGCTCCAAGTAAATTACCGATGGAAGTAGACGAAAGAGGGGATGCCTTCCGGGGCATCCCCAAGCTTTGACTTTTTGGTGTCCTTGGATTATATTCGGGGTGCCATGGGCATCCCCAATCTTAGGCTCTTGCCACTCTTTGTTACATAATCCATCAAAAGAATTCACACGAAACTTGAAAACTTCACAACACAAAACTCAATAGAAATCTCGTGAGCTCCGTTAGTGAAAGAAAACAAAACACTACTTCAAGGTACTGTAATGAACTCATTCTTTATTTATATTGGTGTCAAACCTACTTTATTACAACTTCCTTATGGTTTATAAACTAATTTATTAGCCATAGCTGCATTGAAATAAGCTAACAACACACGAAAAACAGAATCTGTCAAAAACAGAACAGTCTGTAGGAATATGTAACTAACGCAATCTTCTGGAACTCTAAAAATTCCAACCAAACTAGTACGCACTAGACAATTTGTTTATTCAACAGCAGCAAAAAGAATCAATGCAAAAGCTCGTTCCTGTGATTTATTGAATTTTTTCTCGTGAGCGCAAAGTTTCTGTTTTTCAGTAGAATCAAATCAACTATCATCATAGCTTATCCTATAGGTTCTACTTGGCACAAACACTAATTAAAACATAAAACTACATCTAAACAGAAAATAGAAACAAAATTTAACAGTAAATAGGAACAAAAACAAAGAACACAAAATAAAATTGGGTTGCCTCCCGACAAGCGCTATCGTTTAACGCCCCTAGCTAGGCATAAAAGCGAAGATAGATCTAACGAGTGCCCCCCTGGCACCGGAAGTGTAAGTAGAAAGAGAAGGTATCCTTTCTAAGTCATTCATCCTTCTATTCAGATTAAGAACATTGCCATTAATGGATGAGGTGAGATTAAGCACGTTACGAAAATTTGCATCCAAGCTAGACTTCATTTGTTTAATAGTTTCATTTTGATAAAAGCACAAGAGAGTAGTTGATTCAACTTTATCATTTAAAGGGTGCCCAAATATGGTTTTCATTTTTTCATAGGTATCTATAGCATCCCCTTCAAGAAAACCTTCTACAAAAATATAGTCTAGAATTTGTTTGAAAGAGGCAGGCAAGCCAACATAGAAACTTTTTAAGTAAACATAAATTTGATATTGTGGCACATAACTAGGCCGGATTCTTAATAACCTATCCCAAGCATCTTTTAAAGATTCATCAAGTAAATAGCGAAAGATTCCGGAGTCATCATCATCAAAATCATCTAAATTCTCGTTAGTGATCCCGGTGGGTCTCTCTGAAGCATCATTGTTTATGAGCTTAGAAAGGATAGATAGGTTATCCAAGGCACTAGAACTCGGGAGAAATCCCTTAGTTCTTTTTGATTCGGCCATGGTAACAAGTAATCCAACACACAAGCAAAGGCAAACGAGAAAAAGGCAAAAGATAAAGAGAGGAGGAGATTGGGAAAGAGAGGGAGAATAAAACGGCAAGGGTGAAGTGGGGGAGAGGAAAACGAGAGGCAAATAATGTAATGCGAGAGATAGGGATTGTGATGGTACTTGGTATAGTTGACTTTTGCACGAACTCCCGACAACGGCGCCAGAAATTCTTCTTGCTACCTCTTGAGCACTGCGTTGGATTTCCCCGAAGAGGAGAGCATGATGCATTAAAGTAGCGTAAGTATTTCCCTCAGTTTTTGAAAACCAAGGTATCAATCCAGTAGGAGATCACACGCAAGTCCCTCGTACATACACAAAATGCTAGCAACTCGCAACCAACACTTAGGGGTTGTTAATCCCTTCACGGTCACTTACGAGACTGAGATCTGATAGAGATAATATTTTTGGTATTTTTGATTGATAGATGCAAAGTAAAAAGTAAAAGGCAAAGTAAAACAAAGCAAGTAAATAAAGTAATGGAGATTGATATGATGAGAATAGACCCGGGGGCCATATGTTTCACTAGTGGCTTCTCTCAAGAGCATAAGTATTCTACGGTGGGTGTACAAATTACCATTGAGCAATTGATAGAAATGCGAATAATTATGAGATTATCTAGGTATGATCATGTATATAGGCATCACGTCCAAAACAAGTAGATCGAAACGATTCTGCATCTACTACTATTACTCCACTCATCGACCGCTATCCAGCATGCATGTAGAGTATTAAGTAAAAACAGAGTAACACCATAAGCAAGATGACATGATGTAGAGGGATAAATTCATGTAATATGATAAAAAATACCATCTTGTTATCCTCGATCGAAACAATACAATACGTGCCTTGCAACTCTTTCTGTCAGTAAGTAAGGACACCGCAAGATTGAACCCAAAGCTAAACACTTCTCCCATTGCAAGAACTACCAATCTAGTTGGCCAAACCAAAAGGATAATTCGAAGAGACTTGTAAATATAACTCAATCATATATAAAATAATTCAGAGAAGAATCAAATATTGTTCATAGATAAGCTGGATCATAAACCCACAATTCATCGGTCTCAACAAACACACCACAAAAAGAAGATTACATCGAATAGATCTCCACAAGAGAGGGGGAGAACATTGTATTGAGATCCAAAAAGAGAGAAGAAGCCATCTAGCTAATAACTATGGACCCGAAGGTCTGAAGTAAACTACTCACACTTTATCGGAGAGGCTATGATGTTGATATAGAAGCCCTCCATGGTGGATGCCCTCTCCGACGGAGCTCCAGAACAGGCCCCAAGATGGGATCTCGCGGATACAGAAGGTTGTGGTGGTGGAATTAGGTTTTTGGCTCCGTATCTGATCTGACGGGGGTACGTGGGTATATATAGGAGGAAGGAGTACGTCGGTGGAGCAACAGAGGGGCCACGAGGCAGGGGGGCCCGCCCAGGGGGCGCGCCCTCCACCCTCGTGACCGCCTCTAGAACTTCTTGGAGTAGGGTCCAAGTCTCCTGGATCACGTTCGGGGAGAAAATCACGTTCCCGAAGGTTTCATTCCGTTTGGACTCCGTTTGATATTCTGTTTCTTTGAAATACTGGAAAAGGCAAAAAACAACAAATCTGGGCTGGACCTCCGGTTAATTGGTTAGTCCCAAAATAATATAGAAGTGGAAAATAAAGCCCAATATAGTCCAAAACAGTATACAAAGTAGCATGGAGTAATCAAAAATTATAGATACGTTGGAGACGTATCAACTATGTTAATAAAATACATTTTAGGGTGATCATACGGTCACTAGCTCACCATACAGCTCCGTAATTTGTTAATGACATGATCAATTGACCAGTCAAACGGTCCACATTCAGCAGCGCACATTACCATAGGGCCCACCCGTCAGTGCGTATATGAAGGACAGAAATGGTAATAAATTAGTGGTCAGTGGGTATATGAAGTCGTGAGACCTCTGGTTGGCAGTCGCCGTCGGTGGGGGCGTATTGATTGGGCGGTGGGGTGGGGATCGCCAGAAAAAAAAGCTCGGCGCGGGGGGGCCTAGTGGGATGGCCGGTGCAGTGGCGGACTGGCGGTGGGGAGTGGTTTCGGGGCGGGTGTAGCGGCGTGGCGGCGTGGGCCGGCCGCGGCGGTGGGGGCGGTGGTTCGGCCGGTGGTGGCTGGCGGCTCAGGGGTTGGAGTTTGAAGATAAACTGCAGGCCCTTGATTTCGTATCCAACGGCTGGAAAATCTAATGAACAAAGATGAAAAAGTCAGTCGACTGACGGGTAGCCTCACCCCGCACGTACACATGCACGCACGCAAGACACGCACGCATGCAAGCATGCAACACTGACACGTACATGTGCACTCATGAACACATGCACGTATGAACACATGCATGCAACACTGAAACGTACCCTTGCACGCATGCAACACTCGCACGCCTGCATTCACACATCACACGACGCAAGACACATGCTCAACCTATACGTGCATGCACCCTTTGTTAAGGACATGGATTGTTACGGGTAATAATCTTATCTGTGATAAGCAGAAGATTGATGTTTGCAGCGGTCTTTATTAATCACAACGTATCGAACGGGCTATCAACATAGTAGGCTTATCTACAGGAAAAAGATGATGCCACACTCAATGAACAATCATCGGTTTATGAAATGCCCGCTTCTGACCGCCCTGGCCCACCAAAGGTTCCTCTGTTGTGCGCTGCGTGCATTGGGTCACTGTCATGCATGCCATGTACCCAAAGAGCCGACACGTCAATGGAAGAATGGCGCGATGTCCTACGTCAGAGTTGAGGGCGCCACTCGTTGCACGCCCAGCTGAACATGCCTCCTTGCCGCATTCAAATGCCTCCATGAAACTTGCCCGTGTGGAAGCCGAGAAACTCGCTCTGGACACACATCCATTCATGACCAGGCCGGCATTAAACGCCATACCGGCCGTGCTCCTCCCATCTGCCGTCTATTTAATCTCCTATTTAAACGAGGCCAAATGTCGGCCAAGAATCGCACACCTCTGCCGCTCCCCTATCTCCTCCTTCACCATTTTTTCCACTCTTACAATGGCTTACAAAGAGTAGTTATTCTGCATCCAAGCTGGCTGGGTGGCCCGCCGAGCCCGCTGGATACGAGCTATGCAGCTTGCTGATCCACCTCCCTCCCCTCGCCCGACGGAGATAGTTGCCACCCCAAGCCGGCGCGTGGTTCAGCAACTCGCCACTCCAGGCCAGCTCGACAAGGAGCAACACACGGGCATCGTTGATGTCGTCCATGCCGCTGCCTCGTACCACATCTCTCGTTTCTATGGCTGAGACTCCCATGCCGGTGGCCGCGCCATGCAAGCAGCGATAGAAGCCGGGTACGCGGAGAGCGACGAGTCGGTGGCCAGCGCCTCCACGTCCACCGCCATTGCTATGTCTTCAGCTAGCGTTGGTTTTCCCCGAAGAGGAGAGGGTGATGCAGCAAGTGTAGCGTAAGTATTTCCCTCAGTTTTTGAGAACCAAGGTATCAATCCAGTAGGAGGCTCCTCAAAAGTCCCACGCACCTACACAAACAAACTGAGAACTCGCAACCAACGCAATAAAGGGGTTGTCAATCCCTTCACGGCCACTTGCGAAAGTGAGATCTAATAAACATAGTATGATAAGATAAATATATTTTTGGTATTTTGTAATATAGATGCAAGAAAGTAAAGATGCAAAATAAAAGTAGATTGAAAGCAAATATGATAAGAGATAGACCGGGGGCCATAGGTTTCACTAGAGGCTTCTCTCGAGAGCATAAGTATTATGGTGGGTGAACAAATTACTGTCAAGCAATTGATAGAAAAGCGAATAATTATGACGTTATCTAGGCATGATCATGTAAATAGGCATCACATCCAAAACAAGTAGATCGACTCATGCCTGCATCTACTACTATTACTCCACACATCGACCGCTATCCAGCATGCATCTAGAGTATTAAGTTCATAAGAACAGAGTAACGCATTAAGCAAGATGATATGATGTAGAGGGATAAACTCATGCAATATGATATAAACCCCATCTTGTTATCCTCGATGGCAACAATACAATACGTGTCTTGCAACCCTTTCTGTCACTAGTTAAGAACACCGCAAGATTGAACCCATAGCTAAGCACTTCTCCCATGGAAAGAAAGATCAATCTAGTAGGCCAAACCAAACCGATAATTCGAAGAGACTTGCAAAGATAACTCAATCATACATAAAAGAATTCAGAGAAGATTCAATTAATAACCATAGATAAATCTGATCCTAAACACACAACTCATCGGATCTTGGCAAACACACCGCAAAAAGAGATTACATCAAATAGATCTCCACAAGAGAGGGGGAGAACATTGTATTGAGATCCAAAAAGAGAGAAGAAGCCATCTAGCTAATAACTATGGACCCGTAGGTCTGTGGTAAACTACTCACAACTCATAGGAGGGGCAAGGATGTTGATGTAGAGGCCCTCCATGGTCGATTCCCCTTCCGGCAGAGTGCCAGCGAAGGCTCCAAGATGGGATCTCGCGGATATAGAAGGTTATGGTGGTGGAAATTGTGTTTCGTGGTGCCCCCAGATGTTTTCGGGGTCCATAGGTATATATAGGAGGAAGAAGTATGTCGGTGGACGCCTGAGGGGCCCACAAGAAAGGGGGCGCGCCCTACAGGGGGGCACGCCCTCCTATCTCGTGGGGCCCTCGGAGCTTTCTTCACTTGCACTCCGGGCTCTCCGGATCAGATTTGTTCCAAAAATAACGCTCCCGGAGGTTTCATTCCGTTTGGACTCCGTTTGATATTCCTTTTCTTCGAAATACTGAAATAGGCAAAAAAACAGCAATATGGGTTGGGCCTCCGGTTAGTAGGTTAGTCCCAAAAATGATATAAATATGTAGAATAAAGCCCATAAGCATCCAAAACAGGTAATATAATAGCATGGAACAATCAAAAATTATAGATACGTTGGAGACGTATCAAGCATCCCTAAACGTAATTCCTGCTCGTCCTCGAGTAGGTAAATGATAAAAAGAGAATTTTTGGTGTGGAATGCTACCTAGCATAATTCATAATGTAATTTTCTTTCATTGTGGCATGAATGTTCAGATCCAAATAATACAAAATAAAAGTTCATATTGACATAAGAAATAGTAATACTTCAAGCATACCAAGCAAGTAATTATGTCTTCTCAAAATGGCATGGCAAAAAGAAAGTTATCCCTACAAAGTCATATAGTCTGTCTATGCTCTATCTTCATCACACAAAGTATTTAATCATGCACAACCCCGATGACGAGCCAAGCAATTGTTTCATACTTTAATAATCTCAAACTTTTTCAACTTTCACGCAATACATGAGCGTGAGCCATGGACATAGCACTATATGTGGAATATAACGGTGGTTGTGGAGAAGACAAAAAAGGAGAAGATAGTCTCACATCAACTAGGCGTATCAATGGGCTATGGAGATGCCCATTAATAGATATCAATGTGAGTGAGTAGGGATTGCCATGCAACGGATGCACTAGAGTTATAAATATATGAAAGCTCAACAAAAGAAAACTAGTGGGTGTGCATCCAACTTGCTCGCTCATGAAGACCTAGGGCATTTTGAGGAAGTCCATCATTGGAATATACAAGCCAAGTTCTATAATGAAAAATTCCCACTAGTAAATGAAAGTGACAACATATGAGACTCTCTATCATGAAGATCATGGTGCTATTTTTAAGCACAAGTGTGGAAAAAGAGATAGTAGCATTGTCCCTTCTCTCTTTTTCTCTCATTCTTTTTTTTTCTTTTTTTCTTTGGCATTTTCTTTTTTTTGGCCTTTCTCTTTTTTTTGTAAAGTCCAAAGTCTCATCGCGACTTGTGGGGGAATCATAGTCTTCATCATCCTTTCCTCACTGGGACAATGCTCTAATAATGAAGATCATCACACTTTTATGGATTTACAACTCAAAGCTAGAACAAGATATGACTCTATGTGAATTCCTCCGGTGGTATACCGGGATATGCAATGAATCAAGAGCGACATTTGTGAAAAATATGATGGTGGCTTTGCCACAAATACGATGTCAACTACATGATCATGTAAAGAGCAATATGACAAAAGTAATGTGTGTCGTATGAACGGAACGGTGGAAAGTTGCATGGCAATGTATCTCGGAATGGCTATGGAAATGCCATAATAGGTAGGTATGGTGGCTGTTTTGAGGAAGGTATAAGGTGGGTATATGGTACCGGCAAAAGTTGCACAATACAAGTGAGGCTAGCAATAATGGAGGGGTGAAAGGAGTGCGCATAATCCATGGACTCAAGATTAATCAAAAGAACTCATATACTTGTTGTAAAAATTTAGAATTCATCAAAAACCAAAGCACTACACGCATGCTCCTAGGGGGATAGATTGGTAGGAAAAGACCATCGCTCGTCCCCGACTGTCACTCATAAGGAAGACAATCAATAAATAAAATTGTGCTCCAACTTCATCACAAAGCGGTTCACCATACGTGCATGCTACGGAAATCACAAACTTCAACACAAGCATTCTTTAAATCCATAATCACCCAACTAGCATGACTTTAATATTACTACCTCCATATCTCAAAACAATTATTAAGCATCAAATTGATCATAGCATCCAATTCACTTTCTATGATAGTTTTTATTATACCCAACTTGGATGCTCATCATTCTAGGACCAAACTAAAACCATAGCAAATACCATGCTATTCTAAGAGACTCTCAAAATAATATAAGTGAAGCATGAGAGACTAGCAATTTCTATAAAATTAATCCACCACCATGCTCTAAAAGATATAAGTGAAGCACTAGAGCAAAAACTATCAAGCTCAAAAGATATAAGTGAAGCACATAGAGTATTCTAGCAAATTCTAATCAAATAGGCTTCCCCAAAAAGGTGTGTTACAGCAAGGATGATTGTGGTAAACTAACAAGCTAAGACCAATATAATACACGACGCTCCAAGCAAAACACATATCATGTGGCGAATAAAAATATAGCTCCAAGTAAAGTTACCAATGAACGAAGACGAAAGAGGGGATGCCTTCCCGGGGCATCCCCAAGCTTAGGCTTTTGGCTATTATTGAATATCTTGGGGTGCCATAATCATCCCCAAGCTTAGGCTCTTGCCACTCTTTATTCCATAGTCCATAAAAGCTTTACCCAAAACTTGAAAACTTCACAACACAAAACTCAACAGGAAATCTTATAAGCTCCGTTAGTGAAAGAAAACAAAACCACCACATAAGGTACTGTAATGAACTCATTCTTTATTTATTTTGGTGTTAAACCTAATGTATTCCAACTTCCTTATGGTTTATAAACTAATTTATTAGCCATAGATGCATTGAAATATGCAAACAACACATGAAAAACAGAATCTGTCAAAAACAGAACAGTCTGTAGCAATCTGTAACTAACGCAAACTTATGAAACTCTACAATTCCTACAAAAATAGGAAGTACTGTAAAATTTGTTTATTGATCATAAGCAAAAAGAATCAATGCAAAATCTCTTTTCTGTGATTTATTGAATTTTTTCTCGTGAGCGCAAAGTTTCTGTTTTTCAGCAGAATCAAATCAACCATCATCATAGTTTATCCTATAGGTTCTACTTGGCACAAACACTAAACAAAAGATAAAAACACATCTAAACATAAAGTAGAAACAAAATTTAACACTAAACAGGAATAAAAACAAAGAACATAAACAAAATTGGGTTGCCTCCCAACTGGCGCTATTGTTTAATACCCCTAGCTAGGCATTGATAATTTTAATGATGCTCACATGAAAGACAAGAATTGAAGCAATAAAGAGAGCATCATGAAACACGTGACAAACACATCTAAGTATAACATACTTCCTATGCATAGGCATATTATAAGCAAAAAAATTTGCAAGGCAAGCAAAAACAAGCATATGCAAGGAAGAAGAAAGAGACGAAAGCAATCTCAACATGACGAGAGGTAATTTAATAAGATAACAATTTCTACGACCATATTTTCCTCTCTCATAATAATTACATGTAGTATCATAGGCAAATTCAACAATATAGCTATCACAAAACATATTCTCAACACGATCCACATGCATGCAAAGTTGACACTCTTCCAAAATGGTGGGATTAACATTAACTAAAGTCATGACCTCTCCAAACCCACTTTTATCAAAAACTTCATAAGATTGAACATTATCCAAATATGTGGGATCTAAAGTTGACACTCTTCCAAACCCACTTTCAATATTGCAAACACTATTATCAATCTCATATTCATCATGGGGCTTAAATACATTTTCAAGAACATCAGAAGAACCACCCAATCATGATCATTGCAACAAGTAGTAAACATAGCAAAACTAGCATCCCCAAGCTTAGGGTTTTGCATATTATTAGAACAATTGACATCAAGATAATTTATAGTAAAATCATTGCAATCAAGCTTTTCATCGAAGGAACTACCAAGTATGGGTGCAATAGCAATGATCTCATGTTTAACATAAGGAACTATAGCAAATTCGTTTTCATAAATATTGGCATCATAGCCACAAGTATAGCAAGCATCATGTTCATCAAGGGATATTTCAACCAAATCATCGGAATCATCATTATCTATAGATTCATGCATATCATTATTTTCTTCCAAAGCAACGGTCATTCTTTCAATAAATTCTTGGACCTAGACATTATGAGCAAATTTTTCATTGCAATATTTAAGTATGATGGAATTTTCAGACTTGTTGAGAGTAAAATCATACTTTTCAATCAAAGAAGCAACTTCATGAGCACCCTTAAAAACGACAAATTATTCAATTTGTTTGATATCATAGTAACTATAAACACCCTTTGCATAAGAAGATAAGATTTCATTATCATTGAACTCACATAGGTAGGGAAGGTGTTTTTTAGGGTTCTTAGAGCAAAAAGTAAAATCACAAAGTTCACAAAGATTCCAAGCATATCATAGCAAACTGTTTATATGATACCATAAGACCATCCCTTTTTCAGACAAACGATGACGCAGAAAATGAGCATGCTCATCTAAAGATTTCCCATCAACTAGGCTAGTTGTGGTTTCAGCACGAGAGCATAAGGATCGAAGATGATCCAAGTAGAACACTTTAAGTGGATCCATATCAATAGATGTTTAGCAAGCAAAGATGCAAGCATATGGAAGGCACATGGAGACACAAGCAAACAGAAAGGCAAACGAAAGAGACAGGAGATTGGGAAAGAGAGGGCGAATAAAATGGCAAGGGTGAAGTGGGGGAGAGGAAAACAAGAGGCAAATGGCAAATAATGTAAATGCGAGGGAGATGGGTTTGTGATAGGTACTTGGTATGTCTTGACATGAGCGAAGACCTCCCCGGCAACGGCGCCAGAAATCCTTCTTGCTATGTCTTGAGCTAGCATTGGTTTTCCCCGAAGAGGAGAGGGTGATGCAGCAAGTGTAGCGTAAGTATTTCCCTCAGTTTTTGAGAACCAAGGTATCAATCTAGTTGGAGGCTCCTCAAAAGTCCCACGCACCTACACAAACAAACTGAGAACTCGCAACCAACGTAATAAAGGGGTTGTCAATCCCTTCACGGCCACTTGCGAAAGTGAGATCTAATAAAGATAGTATGATAAGATAAATATATTTTTGGTATTTTGTAATATAGATGCAAGAAAGTAAAGATGCAAACTAAAAGAGATTGAAAGCAAATATGATAAGAGATAGACCCAGGGGCCATAGGTTTCACTAGAGGCTTCTCTCGAGAGCATAAGTATTACGGTGGGTGAACAACTTACTGTCAAACAATTGATAGAAAAGCGAATAATTATGACGTTATCTAGGCATGATCATGTATATAGGAATCACATCCAAAACAAGTAGATCGACTCCTGCCTGCATCTACTACTATTACTCCACACATTGACCGCTATCCAGCATGCATCTAGAGTGTTATGTTCATAAGAACAGAGTAACGCATTAAGCAAGATGATATGATGTAGAGGGATAAACTCATGCAATATGATATAAACCCCATCTTGTTATCCTTGATGGCAACAATACAATACGTGTCTTGCAACCCTTTCTGTCACTGGGTAAGAACACCGCAAGATTGAACCCAAAGCTAAGCACTTCTCCCATGGAAAGAAAGATCAATCTAGTAGGCCAAACCAAACCGATAATTCGAAGAGACTTGCAAAGATAACTCAATCATACATAAAAGAATTCAGAGAAGATTCAATTAATAACCATAGATAAATCTGATCATAAACTCACAATTCATCGGATCTTGGCAAACACACCGCAACAAGAGATTACATCGAATAGATCTCCACAAGAGAGGGGGAGAACATTGTATTGATATCCAAAAAGAGAGAAGAAGCCATCTAGCTAATAACTATGGACCCGTAGGTCTATGGTAAACTACTCACAACTCATAGGAGGGGCAAGGATGTTGATGTAGAGGCCCTCCGTGGTCGGTTCCCCTTCCGGCAGAGTGCCAGCGAAGGCTCCAAGATGGGATCTCGCGGATACAGAAGGTTACAGTGGTGGAAATTGTGTTTCGTGGTGCCCCCGGATGTTTTCGGGGTCCATAGGTATATATAGGAGGAAGAAGTATGTCAGTGGACGCCTGAGGGGCCCACGAGACAGGGGGGCGCGCCCTACAGGGGGGCGCGCCCTCCTATCTCGTGGGGCCCTCGGAGCTTTCTTGACTTGCACTCCGGGCTCTCCGGATCATATTTGTTCCAAAAATAACGCTCCCGAAGGTTCCATTCCGTTTGGACTCCGTTTGATATTCCTTTTCTTCGAAATACTGAAATAGGCAAAAAAGCAGCAATATGGGCTGGGCTTCCGGTTAGTAGGTTTGTCCCAAAAATGATATAAATATGTAGAATAAAGCCCATAAGCATCCAAAACAGGTAATATAATAGCATGGAACAATCAAAAATTATAGATACGTTGGAGACGTATCAGCCAACATCAAGGAGAAGTAGAACACGGGAGGCCGCCGTTGCTTGGGTCCCATGAAGGCCATCGTGGAGGCGACACCGGCATACACAGCAGGTTTCTTGCCAGATCCTTTTGTTGCGAGGACCTTCATTGACCCTGCATGGGCTCCACGGAAGCGGGGAAGCCCCCTTCCACCATCACCTTCGGCATCAGCGAATGATATTAGTTGGGCAGTGGGGAAGCTAGCCGTCCTTTGCGCTGAAGCATATACCTCCGGGGCACCCGGCGGTCCGGTGATTGTGCTGTCGGACATGAGGAACACAAATCGATCGGCGGGCGACCATTTAGGCCAGGTATTATAAACTTGTGCTATCCAGAACTAGCACCGCATAGTTCATTCAAATGTAATGAAATCCGTCATGTTTTTATGAAAATCCGGTATTTTATATGATTTCCGTCATTGTTTATATGAAATATCGCCATGTTTGCGTGAATTTCATCCAGTTTGTTGAGTTGCTGTCATAATGTGTGCCACTACGGTTGGATGGCGTAATTTGCGGGTCGCCGGTCGGTCTGCGAGCGGCTCGGGCAGCGTGGTGGGACAAAAAAAACACAGCTCGTGAGAGCTCGTCTCCAATGTGCGCGCTGGAGGATGCATGAGCACCCGAGCCATTCCTTGTTCATCGGTGGCAAAGGCACCAGTGGACAAAAGGGTTGCCAATATTTTGGCTACCCCGGGCAAGATCCAAATAGCCCCTCCCAACAGATTCAAATCCCTCGTTCACCTTGGAATTTTGCCATGTGTTCTTTTCATGGACTAGCAAGATGCTCGTGCATTGCATGGAACATCACGATGCATTTTTTTACAAAACACCTGTTGTGATTGACCCATACAGGAGTAATCCCATTTTGTAAAAACTAGGGACAATTACATTTGAGCCCCTAAATTCAAAAAACCCTCATTTCTCTCCAAGCTCGTTTACTCCTCTTATGCTTTTGCCCTTTGACCGTTTGACCGCAACTCTGAAAACTTCATAACGAATTCATACTAACTCAAAAAAATGTATAACACCCACGATGCGGCTATATCTCCCACATGTCAAAGCACGACTTAGAGGCATAACCGCATTGTGGTTTTGTCGCAAGAAGGGTCATCTTCACACAATCCCATGTAATGAACAAGAATGGGATAAAGAGTTGGCTTACAATCGCCACTTCATACAAGTGCTTAAATAAATCATACATCAATCAGAGTACACACATAGTCCGACTACGGATGAAGCCAAAAGAAAAGAAGATAACCCAACTGCTAGATCCCCGATCGTCCCAACTAGGCTCCACTACTGATCATCAAGAAACAAAAAAACATAGCAACATCTAAGATCTTCGTTGAGCTCCCATCTGAGCTCGGTTGCATCATCTACACTGGTATCATCGGCACCTGCAACTGTTGTGATAGTATCTGGTGAGTCACGAGGACTCACCAATCTCAAAACCCGTGAGATCAAGACTATCAAAGCTTAATGGGAAAGGAAGGGGTAAAGTGGTGAGGTTGCAACAGCGACTAAGCATGATATGGTGGCTAACATACGCAAATAAGAGCGAGAAGAGAAGCAAACGGATCGGTCATGAATCTAGCAATGATCAAGAAGTGATCCTGAACTCCTACTTACGTCAAACATAACCCAAAACCGTGTTCACTTCCCAGACTCCGCCGAAAAGAGACCATCACAGCTACACACGCGGTTGATGTGTTTTAATTCGGATCAGGTGTCAAGTTCTCTACAACCGGATATTAACAAATTCCCGTCTGCCGCATAACCGCGGGCACGGCTTTCCAAAGTTTAAACCCTACAGGGGTGTCCCAACTTAGACCTTCATAAGCTCTCACGGTCAACGAAGGATATTCCTTCTCTCAGGAAGACCCGATCAGACTCGGAATCCCGGTTACAAGACATTTTGACAATGGTAAAACAAGACCAGCAAAGCCGCCCGAATGTGCCGACAAATCCTGATAGCAGCTGCACATATCTCATTCTTAGGGCACACCGGATGAACACTACGTACAACTAAAACCAGCCCTCAAGTTTCCCTGAGGTGGCGCTGCAAGTGGCTCTAGTTCAGACCAACACTCGGAGGAGCACTGGCCCCGGGGGGTTAAAATAAAGATGACCCTTGAGTCTGCAGAACCCAAGGGAAAAAGGCTTAGGTGGCAAATGTTAAAACTAAGGTTGGGCCTTGCTGGAGGAGTTTTATTCAAGGCGAACTGTCAAGGGGGTCCCATAAATCACCCAACCGCGTAAGGAACGCAAAATCAAGGAATATAACACCGGTATGACGAAAACTAGGGCGGCAAGAGTGGAACAAAACACCAGGCATAAGGCCAAGCCTTCCACCCTTTACCAAGTATATAGGTGCATTAATTGCATAAGAGATATTGTGATATCCCAACATAATCCTGCCCATCATGGAGCAATCTACAACTTCACCTGCAGCTAACAACGCTATAAGAGGGGCTGAGCAAAAGCGGGTAACATAGCCAAACAACGATTTGCTAGGAAGGGTGAAAAGGTTAGAGGCTGACATGGCAATATGGGAGGCATGGTAAACAAGTGATAGGTAGCGCAGCATAGCGATAGAACGAAGCAACTAGCAAGGAAAGATAGAAGTGATATCGAGGGTAATGGTCATCTTGCCTGAGATCCCGCAAGGAACAAGAACGAGTCCATGAAGAAGACAAACACACGTAGTCGAACGAATCCTCACAACTCCGGAACGAAACCGAAGCAAACCAGAAAGAAGCAAACAACATGGTAAACACACAAGCATAATCATGTCATGATGCACAATAAAGTATGATGCATGTCTGGTTTAATGAGGCATGGCATGGCAATATGCACAAACAACACTACAAGTTAAGTGGAGCTCAATATGCAACGAGTTGCATATTGACGAAACACCACATCAATTATTTAGTTCTCTCTCGTTTAGGAACACAACAATATTAAATGTTTTTAAACATGACAAGGGGTGAAGCATAATAAAACTACCTAGCTAGGCAAGTTTAAATGAGGCCAGAAACAACAAACAACAATTTCGAACATCCCCATATGTTATTTAGCAATTTAACGCAAACAACAATTTTAAACATTTTAAATGTTGTTATCATGATGCGGATGACATACGCAAGTTTTATGCAGTTTTATGAAAACATTGACATGAGCATGTTATGATGCATTTGGTCACCATGGCGGAACAAAAGGGGTGCCATGGCAATGACAACGGAAATCGTGCCACGGCAACATTCCGATGATCCGACAACTCATTGAGATACCAGTGCAAAAGAAAGTGTGGACGTACGCAACATGCAAAAGAAGGTGGGGTGATCCCGAAAAACGGGTTCCCACGGGTTTACTGCATGGCAAACGAGGAGGAACATGCACGAAACAAACGGGCACGGTGCAAACATACGGTTCATCTCATGCAACACACATTCATACACGGGCGGCCGTCCCGTCGTTATACCTTTGAAGCGTGCGTTTTGGGGCGGCTCAAAATCGTCGAGGGAAGTAGTCGTTCACGGGTCGTAGGGGAAGTAGTCGTTCTCGCGGCGGTAGTGGAAGTAGTGGTTCATGGAGGTCGTGGAAGTAGTCGTTCAGGGCGACGGTAGAGGTACTCGCGATCTTGGCGACGGTAGTTGTACATGTGTCGTAGACGTTCGGGTCATCGGTAGAGGTACTTGTCGTATCATCAGGCGTAGTCGACCTTGGCGTATCCGTGCGTTGGGGTACTTGCCAAAATCCACAGGAACAGTAGTGGTGCATGGTCTTCGCTTTGTAGTCGGACTTGGTGAATCCGCGTAGTGGTACTTGTCGGTCTCGATAAAGGCATCGTGGTTGAAGGCTGGTGGAGCAGGGGAAGTCAACACGGGCTCGCGCGTGGCCTCCAGCGGGACTTGGCGAATGATGCAGAAGCAAGGCAGCAGCAGCACTCCTCCTGAGGCTTCGCGGGTGGCCTGCGGTGGAGGTCAACTCCGACGGGGACGGGCCACCGGAGTCAGATCCGGCCGGGAACGGGCAAGGGTGGCGGAGGCCAGCCGGATTTTGGTCAGGGTTGGAGGAGGACTGTGCTCCAGCAGTTGAAGACGAATGGCAACGGCACAGCACTCTAGGAGGCAGCAGGGCGCGGGGACGGCAGGGGCGTGACGACGCTTGCGGCAAGAGGGAGCAAGGCACATAGGCAAGAAGGCGCAGCGGTGGCCATGGCCTCGGGGAGGGTGTCGGGTGCGGGGCTCCTGTGGCGCCATGGCTGCATGAGCTCATGGACGGAGCTGCAGGCACGAGCAGCCGAAGGAGGGCGTCGGCGCGGGAGAAGAAGCAGGGCGCGGAACTATGGCGGAAGAAGAAGTGCGGAGATCGGGCGCTGCGCGGCAAGGGACAGGGCACCAGCAAGGGGAGGCACAGGGGACATGACGCGGCGATGGCTTGGCGCTGGAGGAAACAGCAAGGCAGCGCCATGGAGGGGCACGACTGGCCAGGAGGGTGCGAGCAGAAGGGAGCTCCTCTCCCTGGCTCGATGCGTGCGTGTGTGTGAGTGGTGGCGCGAGGTGGTGAACGAGGAGGACGGGGATCGGTTAGGAGAGAGCTAGGGTTATAGGTGCGGCTGGGCCTTGGGCCGAAAGTACTGTGGGGAAGCAGGCCGGCCTAGCTGCCGGGTTCTCTCTCACTCTAAAAAAAATAAAAATAAAACAGAGATGAGAAAGAAAAGAAAGAGAGATTAGGGGTGGAGCTTGAGCAGGAGGGTATTTTTCTCGGACTCATAAAAATGAGCTTGATCCAAGAAAATAGAAAAGAGGCACGAATGCAAGATTTAAATTCAAACTCATTTGAATTTAATTCAAATGGTTTAAACCAGGACAAGGTTTAGGAGTGGCCAAAATGTCGAGATTTTTTATGGAGCTCCGGAAAGTGAAGAAAGAATTTAGGGAAAAGTTTGGAGACCAAACTTGAAGCAGAAAAGGAATGAAATTATTTTGCAAGTGTGTTTATGGGTGATTCCAAATTAGTGGAATATTTAATATAGCTCCCTAACAATATTGAGAGGCTTTTATATGTTGTAAAGATAAATCACCATGTGAATTCCCTTGATTTAAATAGATCAAAAGATCTATGCAATTTATTTAGTTGAGGTTTTAAAAAAAATGACCTGCTGGCATGATGACATGATGCAATGCAAAAATAAAAGAGCAAGCACAAAAGAAACACACGGCGATAACAAAATAACTGGGCGACATCTGGAGCGTCGGTCATGGGGCTTCACAACACTCCACCACTACAAGAGGATCTCGTCCTGAGATCTAGGATGGCACCGGAGGGAAAAGGAAGAGGAGGAGAGGAGGTAAAACTAAGTTGCTTCTTCAACTAATGAGTGAAACCAAAGAACCTTGAGAGGTTGGGCAATTTCAAAGAAAGAGTACAACAGAGATGAACTAGATTGCAAACCATCCATTAGAAAAGAGGAACAAGGAACATTACAAGAACTTGAAGGTTGCAAAGACATGAATCAAGAGTTTAATGGACAAGATAGAATTCGAAACCACTCCGGTTAAAACAAGATGAAAGAGGAAGAATTCGGGCAGCACTCCGGTTGAACATGGAAAGAATAGAACATGAACTTGAGAAGATGGGATGATACTTGATGAAATCAACAACACACTGCCTCCAGAACTATTGAAAGAATGGCACAAGGGGTAAGAAGGATTTCAGACAGCAATCCGGTTGAAAAGAGAGGCAAAACTTGATAAGATAAAAAGAACTTAAAAAAACATGACACTCCGGTTAAATGGATAAGAATGAAAAGAACATGATCTTTACAAAACGAGATGATGGATCAACAAGAGCAACCTCACAAAGCCTCCGGCAGAAAGAATAGAAGATAGATAATTGGAATAACAGAATGGAGAAGAAAATGCCAACTTGTGCCACAAATGAGCTTGGAAAGCACCCTTCCAAGAAGGTTATAATGGAGCTGTTGGAAAACCAATAACGAAACGAATAAGCTTGTAGTGGGCTTATGGAAAACTTCTCAAAATTTGTGGTGAAATTCTGCCACTACCGAAAACAAATGCTTGCTTGAGATCAACGAAGAGATGAAAACTGCTTTTGCCGAGAGGACAGGAGAAAACTTGGATCATTGATAAGCACGACAATACAACATTCCTTAGGGAAGGCTTTAGGTGAAATCTATACCAAGATAACTCCAACGAAGAGATTGATGGATTTAAAATACCTTGTTCTTGACAACATGTGAATCGTGAAACATGAATGAAAATTGTCAAGAATGATATAACACCACCTCAAAAGATAAGGTAGAAAGAATTGCACTTTGGAATGCATGATAAAGAATGCTTGAACTCCTCCAACAAAACATGTGTTGGGAACCATGTTTATTTTAGAGTATAGTTTGGCGGATCTTAACTTCGAGAGAAATCTTGAAGAACAATTGAAGGATGAAAGGAATCCTTGACGAACCACCATGTAGAGCCTCCATGAAAAACTCTGTAATGAAAGGATGATAGAAAGAAAGAGAAGTTGAAAACACAAGGTGAATCCTTGCAATAATTTAGATGGAGCTTCGCGACGATATAACCAAGAAAACTTGGAACTCCGGAAAAAGAAAAGATGAAACACTAGAAACGAGAATTACTTCATCATGAACAATCTCCGAAAGAAGAGAATTGAATCACCTCGCGGAAATAAGAATAAGATTTATTGCATGCTTATCCTTCATCAAATTAAATTGATGACAAGCAATGGATTTGGCATACTACTTATTCCCGTAGAAAGGATTAAAAGAGATATAGTGCAAGCTTGAGAAGGTATTGATGGAACCACCGGTGGGATTTGGAAACAACTAATATTTGATATGATAACGAAGGAAGTGAAATCTTGAACGAACCACCATAAGAATTGAAAATGAATGTAGCGAAGGCACAATTCACCGAGAATAATTGGAAAATGAATGAAGATACTTGAGGGGATTTAGATACATGAGACGAAGAGGCCATGAACTGATTAGAGGTTATTTGAACGATGCACTGGTAAGATTTGGAAAATGATAGCTACACGCTAAGAATGAAGAATTATGACATGATGGCCTTCGGAGGAAAGAAATGGAAACAACTTATGAAATGATCTGGATGGTAAGAAAAGAATTCTCACAATCAAAAACAATTATGAGAGGATGGCATCAAGCTAGAACCATGAATCTTCGAGAGGACGGACCAAGATTTAAGAGGAACTCTTCTTCGGTCTTCAAAATCTGAGAATGACGACGATAAACACCACCATGAATTGTTGAGACACTCCGGAAGGATTAAAAGAAAAAGGTTGAGCCAAAGATGAAAAGAATTTGAAAATGATCTTGAAAAACATCTGACTGATGAAATTCATTCTGACGTCAAACTTCGAAAAGAATTTGAGAATGGATCCGGGAAAATTAGAAGAGTCAGGTAAGATCCTGGGAAAGACCTGTGGGTTAGGGCCCACTCGGAAGAAACATCGTTGAAGGATTGCTTGAATTAGAGATTGCACCGGTAGGATTAAATAGCTTGAATAAGAGAAAAGCCTTGAAGTAACTCGAACGGATCTTGAATGAAAAGACGAGCCTTGTGAGATATGTTCTAACACTCTGGATATGAACTGTGAGAGGTGAATAAATAAGACAGCCTTGGATAAGAAATTCACATGGGAAGATATGTGAAACAAAAGGAAGAGATATGATCAACACCGAAGCTTGAAATTAATCCACTGAAGAAGAAAAGAGATGAATAATGATAAACTTGTAGCTCCGTTAGTATCTTCTTGAGAATCACTGGATAAGAACATTGAAAGAAACAAATGAAGAGACTTCTCACAAATAGAAGGGATACATGATTGAGAAATCTGAGTTCTTGAAGAAAAAGGGTGGGAGGGCGGGAAAACAAAGGCAACTTGGGGCAGATGGAATGGATACCGTTGAGAAAACTTAGAATTGATCTTGCGGATGGGGAGAATGATGGGATCATCTCGAAGAGAAGCGCACCGGTTGGAAATAGGATTGGGATGACAAACTCGGTAAACAAGAAGGATTAGTATTCACATAGCAATATGAGAACACCGTTTAGGAAAGGTATGGATTCAACATTTGACTTCAAAGCAACTCGAATACCACATATAAAACAAAACAAAGGATTTGGCTTGCAGAATAAGCCGGAACAAACATATGATAAAGACTCCGTCCTAAGCTTTCATGGTGGGCCCCACACGGGCTCGATCGTACAGCACCATCATGTACAAGGCAGTGCACATGACATATGAAGTGTCCCCGAACCAGCATAGCCAAGGGTTCTTTAAGACACAACGAGACCACTATAAAAATGACCGTGGATAGGCGGACCACTAGACATCGAACCCCAATCTCATATCATGCATCTGTCGGAAAGAGAAAAAAACTAGAGCTACTTGAATTCCCACCTATAAAACTCTTGAAACTTTCTGGTTATGCAATCTGGTGTTGGGGATACAGGGGAAGCAATATATATCTCACCCAAAACCAACAATCCCTACATCCAGTTGTATTCATCCGTCAACACATAACCAAGAAAACTCCGGAAATCGTGTACCTCAACCTTCAAAAAGCATCCGTTATACTAGCTATGGCAATACTCCCGAACTCCCGCCCCAGTACTGGGTGGCGTCGAGGTTATCTCACCAACAACTGCATAAAAGAGATTTTCGATGTTGGCAAAACTCAGGTATTCCAAAACTGCAACGACAAAATTATGACGACAACACCTCGGAGCTCAACTCCCCGGGACACTGACACAACCCCTAAATGTCAGGAGGCACCAAGAACAATGTTCTCGTCATAAGAATATCGGAACAATCCCAAGATACCCGCGTGATCCTAAAAAATCATGAAATTTGAGGAGACGACAGACAAAACATCTACATCAGGAGGCCTCACCAGAGCGACGAAGGGACTGAGGAGTAAAAAGAATCCTACTCTCCGATATATATAATCCTAAGACTCAAAAAATTTTTGTTTTAGAATCAACAACGCCAGCGATTCGATCAAGCAGGGGGCTCCTAAGCCGGGGATGGCTCTGATTACCAACTTATAACACCCATGATGAGGCTATATCACCCACGTGTCGAAGCACGACTTAGTGGCATAACCGCATTGTTGCTTTATCGCAAGAAGGGTCATCTTCACACAATCCCATGTAATGAACAAGAATGGGATAAAGAGTTGGATTAAAATCGCCACTTCACACAAGTGCTTAAATAAATCATACATCAATCAGAGTACACACATAGTCCGACTACGGACAAAGCCAAAAGAAAAGAAGATAACCCAACTGCTAGATCCCCGATCGTCCCAACTGGGCTCCACTACTGATCATCAAGAAACAAAAAAACATAGCAACAACTAAGATCTTCGTTGAGCTCCCATCTGAGCTCGGTTGCATCATCTGCACTGGTATCATCAGCACCTGCAACTGTTGTGATAGTATCTGGGGAGTCACGAGGACTCACCAATCTCAAAACCCGCCAGGTCAAGACTATCGAAGCTTAATGGGAAAGGAAGGGGTAAAGTGGTGAGGTTGCAGCAGTGACTAAGCATGATATGGTGGCAAACATACGCAAATAAGAGAGAGAAGAGAAGCAAATGGATCAGTCGTGAAGCTAGCAATGATCAAGAAGTGATCCTGAACTCCTACATACGTCAAACATAACCCAAAACCGTGTTCACTTCCCGGACTCCACCGAAAAGAGACCATCACGGCTACACAGGCGGTTGATGTGTTTTAATTTGAATTAGGTGTCAAGTTCTCTACAACCGGATATTAACAAATTCCCGTCTGCCGCATAACCGCGGGCACAGCTTTCGAAAGTTTAAACCCTGCAGGGGTGTCCCAACTTAGCCCTTCATAAGCTCTCACGGTCAACGAAGGATATTCCTTCTCCCAGGAAGACCCGATCAGACTCGGAATCCTGGTTACAAGACATTTCGACAATGGTAAAACAAGACCAGCAAAGCCGCCCGAATGTGCCGAAGAATCCTGATAGGAGGTGCACATATCTCGTTCTCAAGGCACACTGGATGAACACTACGTACAACTAAAACTAGCCCTCAAGTTTCCCCGAGGTGGCGCTGCAAGTGGCTCTAGTTCGGACCAACACTCGAAGGAGCACTGGCCCGGGGGGTTAAAATAAAGATGGCCCTTGAGTCTGCAGAACCCAAGGGAAAAAGGCTTAGGTGGCAAATATTAAAACCAAGGTTGGGCCTTGCTGGAGGAGTTTTATTCAAAGTGAACTCTCAAGGGGGTCCCATAAATCACCCAACCATGTAAGGAACGCAAAATCAAGGAATAGAACACCGGTATGACGGAAACTAGGGCGGCAAGAGTGGAACAAAACACCAGGCATAAGGCCGAGCCTTCCACCCTTTACCAAGTATATAGGTGCATTAATTAAATAAGAGATATTGTGATATCCCAACATAATCCTGTCCATCATGGAGGAATCTTCAACTTCACCTGCAACTAACAACGCTATAAGAGGGGCTGAGCAAAAGCGGGTAACATAGCCAAAAAAAGGTTTGCTAGGAAGGGTGAAAAGGTTTGAGGCTGACATGGCAATATGGGAGGCATGGTAAACAAGTGATAGGAAGCGCAGCATAGCAATAGAATGAAGCAACTAGCAAGCAAAGATAGAAGTGATATCGAGGGTAATGGTCATCTTGCCTGAGATCCCGTAAGGAAGAAGAATGAGTCCATGAAGAAGACAAACGCACGTAGTCGAACGAATCCTCACAACTCCGGAACGAAACCGAAGCAAACTGGAAAGAAGCAAACAACATGGTAAACACACAAGCATAATCATGGCATGATGCACAATCAAGTATGATGCATGTCCGGTTTAATGAGGCATGGCATGGCAATATGCACAAACAACACTACAAGTTAAGTGGAGCTCAATATGCAACGAGTTGCATATTGATGAAACACCACATCAAATATTTAGTTCTCTCTCGTTTGTGAACACAACAATATTAAATGTTTTTAAACATGGCAAGGGGTGAAGCATAATAAAACTAACTAGCTAGGCAAGTTTAAATGAGGCCGAAAACAACAAATAACAATTTCGAACATCCCCATATGTTATTTAGCAATTTAACACAAACAACAACTTTAAACACTTTAAATGTTGTTATCATGATGCGGATGACATACACAAGTTTTATGCAGTTTTATGAAAACGTTGACATGAGCATGTTATGAAGCATTTGGTCACCATGGCGGAACGAAAGGGGTGCCACGGCAACGACAACGGAAATGGTGCCATGGCAACATTCTGATGATCCGACAACTCATTGAGATACCCGTGCAAAAGAAAGTGTGGACGTACGCAACATGCAAAAGAAGGTGGGGTGATCCCGGATACCGGGTTCCCATGGGTTTACGGCATGGCAAACGAGGAGGAACATGCATGAAACAAACGGGCACGGTGCAAACATACGGTTCATCTCATACAACACACATTCATACACGGGCGGTCGTCTCGTCGTTATACCTTTGAAGCGTGCGTTTCGGGGTGTCTCGAAATCGTCGAGGGAAGTAGTCATTCACGGGTCGCAAGGGAAGTAGTCGTTCTCGCGGCGGTAGTGGAAGTAGTGGTTCACGGATGTCGTGGAAGTAGTCGTTCATGGCGACGGTAGAGGTACTCGCGATCTTGGCGACGGTAGTTGTACACGGGTCGTAGACGTTCGGGTCATCGGTAGAGGTACTTGTCGTATCATCAGGCGTAGTCGACCTTGGCGTATCCATGCGTAGGGGTACTTGCCAAAATCCACAGGAACAGTAGTGGTGCATGGTCTTCGCTTTGTAGTCGGACTTGGCGAATCCGCGTAGTGGTACTTGCCGGTCTCGGTCAGGGCGTCGAGGTTGAAGGCTGGTGGAGCAGGGGAAGTCAACATGGGCTCGCGCGTGGCCTCCAGCGGGACTTGGCGAATGATGCAGAAGAAAGTTAGCAGCGGCACTGCTCCTGAGGCTTCGAGGGTGGCCTGCGGTGGAGGTCAACTCTAACAGGGACGGGCCACCGGAGTCAGATCCGGCGGGGAACGGGCAAGGGTGGCGGAGGCCAGCCGGATTCTGGATGGGGTTGGAGGAGGACTGTGCTCCCGCGATTGAAGACGAATGGTGATGCCGCGGCACTCTAGGAGGCAGCAGGGCGCGGGGACGGCAGGGGCGTGACGACGCTTGGCGGCAGGAGGGAGCAAGGCGCAGAGGCAAGAAGGCGCAGCGGCGGCCATGGCCTCGGCGAGGGGGTCGGGTGTGGGGCTCCTGTGGCGCCATGGCTGCACGAGCTCGCCGACGGAGCTGCAGGCATGAGCAGCCGAAGGAGGGCGTCGGCGCGGGAGGAGAAGTGGGGCGCGGCACCATGGCGGAAGCAGCAGCGAGAAGATCGGGCGCTGCATGGCAAGGGACAGGGCACCAGCAAGGGGAGCCACAGGGGACTTGATGCGGCGGCGGCTTGGCGCTGGAGGAAACAGCAAGGCAGTGCCATGGAGGGGCACGGCTGGCCAGGAGGGTGCGAGCAAAAGGGAGCTCCTCTCCCTGGCTCGATGTGTGCGTGTGTGTGAGTGGCGGCGCGAGGTGGTGAACGAGGAGGACGGGGATCGGTTAGGAGAGAGCTAGGGTTATAGGTGCGGCTGGGCCTTGGGCCGAAAGGACTGCAGGGAAGCAGGCCGGCCTGGCTGCTGGGCTCTCTCTCACTCTAAAAAAATAAAAATAAAACAGAGATGAGAAAGAAAAGAAAGAGATATTAGGGGTGGAGCTTGAGCAGGAGGGTATTTTTCTCGGACTCATAAAAATGAGCTTGATCCAAGAAAATAGAAAAGAGGCATGAATGCAAGATTTAAATTCAAACTCATTTGAATTTAATTCAAATGGTTTAAACCAGGACAAGGTTTAGGAGTGGCCAAAATGTTGAGATTTTTTATGGAGCTCCGTAAAGTGAAGAAAGAATTTAGGGCAAAGTTTGGAGACCAAACTTGAAGCAGAAAAGGAATGAAATTATTTTGCAAGTGTGTTTATGGGTGATTCCGAATTAGTGGAATATTTAATATAGCTCCCTAACAATATTGAGAGACTTTTATATGTTGTAAAGAGAAATCACCATGTGAATTCCCTTTATTTAAATAGATCAAAATATCTATGCAATTTATTTAGTTGAGGTTTAAAAGTTAAATGACCTGCTAGCATGATGACATGATGCAATGCAAAAATAAAAGAGCAAGCACAAAGGAAACACACGGCGATAACAAAATAACTGGGCGGCATCTGGGGCGTCGGTCTTGGGGCGTCACAAAATGCAAATAAGATATCAAAATGATTGGAAAAACATCACCTATATGTGCATGTCATTTGCATTCATGACAAAAGTGTTAAAAAGTCCCTGTCTCAGTTTGAGCTCATATGATGTCCTTTGTCATGAATGCACTTTTTGTCATGAATGCAAATGACATGCACATACAGGTGATGTTTTTCTGAACATTTTTATATCTTCTATGCATTTTTTTGAGTTAGTATGAATTCGTTATGAAGTTTTCAAAGTTACAGTCAAACGGTCAAAGGGCAAAAGCATAAGAAGAGCAAACGAGCTCGGGCAGAAACGAGGTTTTTTTGAATTTAGGGGCAAAACACACGGGTGTGACACAACTAGGGGCTCAAATGTAATGTCCCTAAAAACTAATGATATCTCAAGAATTTTATTGGATAAATGGTATCTCGAGAATCGTATCAGACTCCATTTTTGTATACAAGGCCACAAACCCATATTACAGGTACCAAGGCAAAAATTAATGTCTTCTAAGTAAATGTTGCAAGTCACCTTGTTTCCTTGTTTGCCGTGTAAATTAATGTGTATTCTTCTCTTTCATGCACATCAAGCCAATGCTCACACTCCCGCATGCATGCGTTATGTTAAAAAAGAGGCAAACCATGTGAGGCCTACCTTAGAGGCAAGGCTCTATACACTGGAGTACTTTTGATGTGTCCCGTCAACTCGCAGAACAAGGAGAAGCTTTCTTAGTGTACCCTCCCCCCCGCCCACGGTCGCAGTGGCTCGCAGGATGAGGTGAAGCTTGCTTACTAGTAGTAGTACTACTGTACGCCTTACGCCCGCTCCCTCGCCCACTCGCACGGTGGCTCGCAGGACGAGGAGAAATATTTACTACTCCCTCCGTTTACCCCTCGTCCCTACTACCTTGGTTAGAGAGATTATCATATTGTTTGGAATATATATGTCCTTTAGTACTCCCTCCATTTACTTATACAAGGCCACTATAAAAAATACATTTTGCATCTATACAAGGCCACAAATAGTAATCGAGACAAAAGTTACTACTCCCTCCTTTTCAGTTTATGGATAAATTTCAAAATCTCTCCAACCAAGGTAGACGGTGAGTGGTTGAGTTAATTTCTTATTTAGCACAAGTAATTAGTACACTCATTTTTGTCAAGAAGATATGTTTACCGAGGCATTAATTAGAATGAATGCATGAATGACCACTAAATTTGCATGAACTTCTACATGCATTGGTGAGTTTTCTCTTGACACTGCTTCCATCGGGTGATCTAAGGCCTTCCACTATGTAGGCTAAATGAGGAGCCAAATCTACTTCTGCACAATTTGGCACCGGTGCCCTCCATAGCCCATGCGGTGCTATAAAAAATATTGTGAGAACCGGAGCAAGTGCTGGCACCGATGCCCACTTCCAGCATGACAATAAAATACATTAAACTATGCACCAATGCCCACTTCCAGCGCAAAGGATCAAGGGGGAGGTTGGCTTGCTCGATTTCTTTATGTACGTGTTGGTCCCGCTTTTCTACGGGCTGCAAACCAACGGTGTGAGGGCGGTGCCAAACTTTTTTCCTAATGGCATCGATGCCCAATCTACCATATTCTAATGCACCAGGCACCGGTCACATAGTGAAGGACCTAACGCACCTCAGAATCCAACTTGTGATTGTACTACTACTAGTAGTAGAATTGAGACCTATAACACGGAAAAACGAATGTTTATTAGATGAGCCCTATAAACCCTAGTGGGTACATACTCCGTAAAATCAGATTTTCCCAAAACTAAGTCGCTCAACCTTTATTTGCTTGTTTCCCTTCCTGCCTCCTTGCCTCGAACAGACTATGCCAAACTCCCCTGCCCGCCGCGTGGGAAAAACACTAGCCCTCGCCTTTTTTTAGTCCGGGTTTGTAACGATGGATCGCGCGAAGCAGCAAAAACCCAAGTTGTGTCTTGTACTCCTCCGTCGATGCTCTCTTTCATGAATTTTGTACTTCATGTCACCAACATGTGGGACATATAGCAACCGGGTCAACGTGTCAAGCACCAAATAACAGTGCAGAACAGCAGGGGGGACGCACCCCAGTCGTACTGCCCCAGTAGTAGTAATGAGCAATGGGACGTCAAATCACAATGCCACACCTTCCTAGACGGACGAAGCAACCATTATTTCACACTTTGGTTCGCCATCATCTCAAACCACGTAGTATTGCTTCTGCCTCAAGGGACATGCGCATCGCCTTCGTACATCATGACACATGGACCGCATGACAGGTCATGGTCCCCTGCCGATCGTTCAGTAAAATCACCTCATTTTTACTATACTTCCTCCGTATCAGTTTACATGGCATGCACGTCATTCTAGGTTCAGAATTTAACTGGCTATATATGTGATGAACGGTATATGTTTAGAAACTACATCCGCTTAAGAATCCAACGATATACTTTTTGTGACATAGTAACTCATATTTAGTTAGTCAAATGGATGACCTAGAACTATGTGCACGCCCTATAAACCGAGACACCTAAAAAGAAGACAGAGAGGGTAGTTCAGAACGTATCTTTTTAGATCAATATAGTCGGGATTCACCAAGGAGAAAAACCAAGTGGTAGGTTGCTCCTGTCATGTTGGCGTAGCAACTCAAGCATGGTCCGTCCGCAATAAAATGGTGACATACTTAACAGGACCCCTTTGGCCGACATGTGGCTCATCCACCATCTTCCACGTGCGATGCACCAAATTACAGTTCGGAGCAGCGATTGGAATGGAGGCACCCCGGTCATAGCGCCGCAGTAGTATAAAATGAGCGATGAGGGGTCAAATCACAAAGCCCCACCTTTCCCGCATTGAGCTGGATGGACGAAGCAACCATCATTTCACTCTAGGGCGCAAGAGCATAAAGAAAAGAGAAAACCAATGATGCATGCGGCATCTACCTAGGGCACCCTAGGGTAGGGGTCTCCACTACAGATCCTTTTGTTTTTGATAGTGCCTCCACTACAAATCGTCTTCTCCCTCGTCCTCTCGAAGAAAACCGATGATGCGTGTGGCGGTAGGGTTTTAGGAGTACTATAGCGTGCGGGGCCACGTCATAGTAAACGGGAGAGGGATTGAGTTCGAGTCGACGCCTTAAATATGTGTGGGCATCTTGGTTTTACGGGAATGAGGCAGCATTTTGGGTTCGCGGACTAGTGGAGATATAGTACGTACAAAAAATTGTGGACGTAGGTTCGACCGAAAGGCGGTGATGCATGGGCCCTGCATTTTGATATACCCAGGGCCGCGTGAAATTTGCTACTCTACTCAAAACTAGTAAGGTACACATGCATTGAACGCATGAGATTTTGAAACCAAATTATGAATAAATACACACTACAGCATGTAAAGCTTTGAGTCATATATGCATGATGTAGATGTTGTTTAGTTCTTATAGTTCATATCATTCAAAATCAATTAGTTTTATCAAAATGTTAAGATTCATGGGGTTGTGCATTGTAAAGCATAAAGTAAAAAATAAATAATAGCAATTCATTTACAAAAAAAATTCAATTATGATACGGAAGATTCTAGAACAAAGGAGAAGTGTTTGTATTTTGAGGTTTGTGCATTATGCTTAAGTTCAACCATGGAGTCTTCTAAATTGTACATGTGGCAGATCTGGTAGAATGTTGATGGTATCCAACAGCCATTAGTGCTCGGATTTTCCATCTCTGCACTGTCGGATTAGCTTCATCTAGCGACCATCTTTCAAAGTTATTCGCACACTATATAGTTCTTGTGCCATAGTTGCATGTCTTGGAAAAACGCTACTAGTGGGTTGTACTATCTATTTAGGAATAGAAGATGTATACATGGAAGTTGTAGGGAAAGAGATGACATGGAATATCTCAATTCCTATGGGTAGGGATTGGAAAAGAGATATCATTTGGTTCACATTATAGGAACTTTTCTATTGAATCTAGAGATGACATGTATCTCAATTCCTATGAGGAGGGATTAGAAAAGAGATGTAATTTGGTTCATATCATAGGAACTTTTCTATTTCATATATGCTAATGTTTATATTCCTTTGAAATTATGGGAGTATAGGAATACATTCATATGAACCAAGTGGCTCTAAAGCTATAGAAATGATATCATGTTTATTTCCTTTGAAATGTGGAGTACATGAATCTATTCCTATGAACCAATTGGTTCTAAAGGAAAAAATCCTATAAAAATCATATCATATAGAGTTCCTATGATATTCGTCCACACCAAAGGATGGTTGAAATTGCTGTAGGTGATACTATACGATGGTCTTTCTTTGTAGACTCCTCCCCTATCTTTATAGTTACCTCTCGAAGATGAATGAATGATATATACAAGGTATTCTACATGTGCAATTTGGTACACGAAAACTCGGTAGAAGTTTGTGAGGTTCGAATTTTCAATAAAGCTATATGCACTGCATTTTGGAACGGTGGGAGCATACGGCAGTTGCTAACACTCACGTGGAGATTTGTGTGTAGGAGGAGTGGTTGTTCTATTAAATGACATGGCAAAACTGACTGTCGGATGCCGATCTAATGATTTTTACGGCGTTCATCAGGAAAAGCCTTGTGGCGAACGTTTGTCGGATAATGATTTATGGACACATGCATTGCATTGATATGTGCCCCCCCCCTCTCTCACGCACACGCACCCTCACGAGTCACGACTCTCCCGAGTCCTCTCGCTCCCACCGTCTATCTGCAGGTAGACGTCACACACATATGTGCTCTTCAGACCCTACCCTCGGAACTTCTAAAAAACAAAAGACATCGCGCAGATTTTATTTTAGCTCACACATCACACACTTATACTATTACTCTTGTGGCGAACGTTCTTTGGGCATAGTATATTGTACTTTCACAGAGAGAAGCAGTGCATGCACACACTAGTTCTCTCACACCCACTCGCGGGTACACGTAGGAGTGCATTTCTTGAAGCTGGTACAACAAAATCACTCCACTATATATATAAGCAGGAGCCTTAGCGCTTGCTTTACAAGGGTTCCTCTCGTTCACTCTCTCACGCTCTCCAGATCTAAGCAAGACATAGGTGGCCACACTCTCTCTCAGCTCACGGCTGGTCACAAATCCGGCCGAACAACCTCGACCGGGGCAGGGGTGTAGGTGCATCGTTCACGCTGTCGTCGACGGCGAGGGAGGAGACCAACGGGTGCCCACGCGTCCTGATCGGCGGCCGTGTCGTTCTCTCCGAGAGAGCGCCGGCTCGGGAGGGCCTCCGACCCCTTCTTCCTCCCTGCGATATTGTGGCTAAGATGCGGCCTCCTGACGCCGTCTTTGCCACATGCCGACGACCCTCAGGTATATATTCCTTCGAAATCTGCCTTGCTCTACTGCCCCAGCTCCTCACTTGGCTTCGTGTTGATCTTTTTCTACTTCCATCCGCTGTTCCAAAGCCACCTAGACTTTTACTATTATTAGAGGTAAAGCTAGTTCATACAGTCGACTCTAAGAGTTGGTTCAAATAGGGAAGAAAGTGGGAAAGCTGTAGCATGAATCTAGGACTTGGTTCTAAGAGGAAAACGGGGAAAGTAGTAGATACTGGCTACCCAACCGGTCTCTTGGTTAAAAAGACGAAGAAAGCATGGTGGATGGCAAAGGCTATGGGGAAGTGAACCTATCTCTTGGTTGAAAAAGGAAAGAAACTGATGGGTGTTAGGGGACAACGCAAATGAGAATGAGCAGGTCTAGATTTCCTGTGCTCACATAGGAAAATGTCGCCGAGGAGATAAAATTGGGACAAATGCAGACATGCTGCCTGAGTGTTTTCTGCTCTTAACACCCACATCTGCCTCACCACTTTATGCCCCTGCTGTCCCTATAGCCATATCGCTACCGTTAATGTAAAATCACATGAAGCATTAAGCAATGCCACCTAATGTCACTATAAGTAATGGTCTAGTGTCGTCGATAAATTGAAGCAATGCCACCACCATTTTATGAAGTGCTTTCGTCTTGCTTTATGTCCCATGAATTGTGTTTTTGCATTTACACTTAAATCTCACACCGATAACATTGCTTCATCCTAGTGGAACTGCACAAATTTGATTGCACATTTATTGACCATGTGCTACTCTCATGACAGCAATACTAATGCTATTGTTCTGCATGTTAATCTAGTGGCAGTGTTGATGTGATGTAATGCTACTTACTTAAGGACACTTTCATACTATCAATCTAGTGCCAATTTTAACACAATAGATGTTGTTGTTAATCATACTCCACTACAAATATCTGTCACTATTTAAATAACCGTATTTCGTATTTGCGCAAACAGGGATGTCTGTCTCCATATCGTTTCGGGATGTCTGTCTCGTTATCGTTTCTATCCGCGCAATCAAAAGCACACACCTCAGTTTTAGTAGAACTGCGCAAAATGAGATGGCTATCCCTCGCTGGCGTCATCTAACCACCTGTCTTCGAGGTATTCCTACATTGGTAGTTACTAGGTAGAATGACCAACGCAATCTAAAATAAGTTGATTCGAATGTTTTACTTCCTGATTGTGGTGTAGGGACGAGCGAAAACAAATGCATCCTAGTCCGGAATGCACTTACTACCAGTTCATCCATGGACCGAGGACAAGTTGGCATGGCTGCACGGCGGTTTTTTGGACAGGTGTGTGGACAATAGGCATTGTGGTCTGCTTATTTATGCAAATAGTGGTGCTTAAATTTAGTGGAATTCACAAGAATCTCAGCTGGTCAGTACACTGCATGTTTTAGTTCAGCATTCCAGCTGAGACCACAATTATAATTGGTTATTCTGGAATGAGAGAACCTAACCCTGGATGGTGGCAACAAGAAAAAACCAGTGAACTCCAGGAAATTTAAGCCTGCCGGGAGGCCCTTTGCTCAGAGAAGCCTTGCTTGTTTTTTCCTGATTTCTAAACCTTCTCACAACTTTATCTTTGGATGTGAACTAGTATATGTTTGTTATGTTCTATGAATCATTGAGATGTATGAAATTGCTTAACTTATGCTTTAAGTTTTTTATGAAGCCAAGTTTAATGTGAGTATTCCACATGAACCCTGGACTAGCGTGTGAGCGTTGGAATTTACATTGTGGCCTCAGTTAACTGCATGAACCGCTGTAACAAGATACATAGTTGCTTATATGTCAGACATCAGATTGTTGATTGTTAGCTGGTAGATAGCCTAGTGTTAAAGCGAGCTGAGCCAATGTGCCGTGTTTTGCACAACTGCTTACAAGTGGGGTAGCACCAACAGTGTTTACAAGTACTTATGTATACGTCGGTGCATAGTTCTCGAATGAGTACTTTATTTCATCAAAACACACACTGCGCTTATGATAAACCGTGACAACTTATGTCTTACCATGCCATATTCATGAAAAAACTAGTGAGGACACATCTGTTTCGGCAACAATTACTATGATTCTCACATGATTCACATGCACACAAAAGTAGCAGCAGTTCCCATAGACGGATTCAAATAGAGTACTAGCCGAGAGGGCTTGATAATAGTCAAGGTTCTAATAATTAGACACAATCCAAACTACTATTAAACACTAGCTGTGGCAACTATTCCATGCCTCGATCTAATTTGGGCTGGACACAAGACGGACCTTGCCATGAACATCATCAAGGACGTCCGGCAGCAGCTCAATCCTGTGAACCTTCATGAAGACAACCTTGTGGCCTTGCCACTCATAAACTTGTTCGTGGAGGCATGCCACATCATCTTCATGCGTAAGCTTGACAAGAATAGTATGCCTCACAAAGAAGGAGTAGCTTTAAACTTCTTGTGCTTCAGTACACCCTGGACAACACGCCTGGCAACAGTGAGGCTGGAATACAACTCTTCATTGGTATAAGCGCAAATGGCTTCCAGGATCCAACAGCCTAAGAACTCTGTTTTCCCAGTGCGTATATTCAGGTCATCCGCCTCATAGCAAGTGACATGTACAACCACACAATCCTTGTCTACATCAGGGCTCTAATTGAAACAGAAACAAATTCTGAATTACTTTCCAGTATAAGACACACAAGTTATTGAAACCACTATGTATAGCATGGCATCGAAGCTAATAAAATTTTGCATTATTCATCACCACATACTTAGATGAAAAACCACAAT
>NC_041383.1:167605483-167625728 GCF_002162155.2 Triticum dicoccoides
GAAAACTGCTCCTGCAGTGCCATGGGGGCTGTAACCTCAAACGGGGCATTGACCATCTCAGTAATGGTCGTGAGCGTATCTGGGGTCGGCTCGGTGGCTGCCTCCATCTTCTTGGAGCTCTCTGTCTCGTGGGGATCAGCCTTCCGCATCTGCCCCAATATCAGCAGATCTTTGCCTAGTTCTCCTTGGTCCATCATGAAACTGACAAATACTAGGAGACCACTGAAAGGAAAACACAATCGCAATGACAATGAAACAAAAAAGAGAGTGAGGATCGGTTACTACTTTCCAAAGTTCTTTTTTTCTGAATGAAAATATACCAACATCACGGATCCGCTTACCTTCCCTTTGTTGGGAGAGAAGAACAATGGCAGATGCGAGTGTTGTCTTTCTTGAAGACGGTGAGAGAGAAGGGGATTCAGGGAAGAGTGAAATGATGGTTGCTTCATCCATCAAACTTAGACTGTGGGGAGGTGGGGTTTTGTGATACTATAAGTGCATCTAGTGCCACCCCTAGTTGGTTTTGGAGTATTGACGACAAAGTTGGTTGAGGGACTAATGCGTTTGTGAGAATTGCAGGATAACGCAGGTAGTGTCCCTCATTGATTCGGTTTACCTACCGGAGATGACCCTTAAAAATGTATGAAGACATTGAAGACAATGGTGGTATGAGAAGATATTCATATTGAAGACTATGACATGAGAAGACATTGCGTGAAGACTATGGAGCATGAAGACTGTGTGGATTCGTTGCTTCCTTTTCTTCTTTGTTGAGTCATAGGAACCACCGTACTGTTAAGTGGGGTCCAAGTGAACTAAGTCAGAGTGACTGAAGTGATGCTCAACTCAAATCCTATGTCTTCGAGCGAAGACAATGAGAGCAAACCTTATCCAGAGCTGGATGAGTCAGCTTTGCTTGTAGCCCAAGTAAAGTTGCCGCGTGTGTTTGAAATCTGACCGTTGGAACACGTGTCAGTTCCTTAGTGACCCAGGGTCATTTTGGACAAATCAGGTCGGGTTGCCTAGTGGCTATAAATAGCCCACCCCCTACACCATAAATTGGTGGCTGCTCAGAGTTAGTATACGGCTTTTGTCGTTTGAGAGCAACCCACCTCGAAGCATTTGAGAGAGAGAAATCCTTGTGAGGACAAAGCCCAAACACCCAGAGCCAAAGAGTGTTAGGCATCACTGAAGTCTTTCTGTCTGTGTGACCTGAAGACTTATTACACTTGAGGACTGTGAATCGTCCAGCCGGTTAGGCGTCGCGTTGTGAGCATCCAAGAGTCATTGTGGATTGCCGGGTGAACAAAGTCTGTGAAGGTTTGGAAGTCTACCTTGAAGACTTACCAGAGTGATTGGGCGAGGACTAAGTGACCTTAGCTCAAGGGGAATAAGGTGAAGACACGGTCTTCTGAGTTGAATCTCAGCCTCCCTAACCAGACGTACAGTTGTCACAGCAACTGGAACTGGGCCAACAAATCATGTGTCTTCAACAAGCAACTGGTTCTATCTCTTCCCTCCTTTACCTTGAGTTTGTCTTCATGAAGTCGATGCTTATCTGTCTTATCTGATTGACTTCATTGCTTGACTACTATTGTTGATTGGCTTCATACTATCTTCCATCCTGATCCTACTACCTAGCTGCTATTAGTCTTCGTACGTTAACGCTATTGCATACTTGACTATGGCTTGCTTGTTGTAGTTTATCTTCCGCTGCATATCAATTAGGCTATTTCTATTGTTTGTCTTCGAAACTTCCACGTTTTTAAGACTTTGCTAAAAATCGCCTATTCACCCCCTCTTTAGTCGATAACTAGCACTTTCAGATACACCGGCTCGCTACTGCCGCACTACGACCAGGGGTGACTCTCCACCTGCATAATACCTTCTAATTTGGTGGATGGCATTTGGGCCCACGCGCTGCATGGTCCGCATGTCGGTGAACAAAAGTATAACGGCATTCAGTAGAGGGAGACGCTTCGATGACCTAGGAGGAGCCAGAAGCGGTATTGTATCCACTGTACTAGTAGTAATTGTTTTTCTGGGTAGTTGTAGAGTGTCTCCACTTTACTAGTAGTAATTGTTTCTCTGGGCCCAAGACAAAATAGCCCATCCACCCTAGTAAATAGTAGAATCAATTCAAAAGCCCATATATTTACTGAATCAGAGACGCTACCCACACCCAGCACACCGCCCCCCAAAAAAACCTGGGTGCTCTTCTTCCTCCTCACTCCCACCCACCTCACGTCAGCTTGCTCCACTCGTACCCCCAAGTTCCTCACCTCACTCCTACAGAAAACCCCAGCTCCCCTTCTTCCTCACTACTATAGAAAAACCCCAGCTCCCCTTCTTGTTCACTCGCACTACAACTAGGCTCGTCATTTGTTACTCTGCTCAAATCCGTGAGCGTGATGCGATGCCCTCGAGGAAAATGGAGTCGGCTAGCCCCAGTGCCAAGAAGATGAGGCTCCCTCTAGCGGCGACGCCTGTTGTATACCCCGCACCCGGCAACGTGGGGAGAAGCGGAGACCCCGCCCCCACAGGATCCGAGGAACCCGTAGAATCTTGGGTGGACCGCATCAGCGATCTCCCAGACGCCATCCTTGGGGAGATCATCTCGCTTCTTTCCACCAAGGATTGCTGACGCAACCAAGTCCTCTCAATTCGGTGGCGCCCTCTATGGCATGCCGTGCCCCTTAATCTCGATTGTCGTCAGCTATCTCTCTTCAATGATTTTGAAATCCCTAGAGCCATCATCTCCTCCCACTAGGGCTCCATTCAAAGCCTCTGCATCCTGTCATGCTACCTGAGCAAGCATACCATGCCCTGCACGGTGGACGCCTGGCTGAAATCCCCTAAATTCACAGAACTACAGCTGCTTGAGTTCTACTATTCCCCTGGAAATCACATACCACATACCAAACGCCATGTACTTGTGCCCTCAGCACCGATGTCCATCTCGCGGTTTTCCTCCTCTCTCCACACCGCTAGCTTTGCACTGTGCAACCTACCAGACAATCTGGTACTAAACCTTCAACTCCCATTTCTCAAGAAACTTTCACTTGTGCGGGTTTGTATATCGGAGGCCTCATTGCACAACATTATCCACTCTAGTTGCTCTGCCCTATAGTGCTTGGTGCTTGTTTTCATAGTTAGAATCGGTTGTCTCCAAATAAAGTCGCCTAAACTTGTAAGAATTGGAATTTATGTTGACGGAAGGCAGCTCATCATCCAAGATGCCCCTTCACTTCAAAGGTTGATCCTTGATTCTAGTTATTCACTGTTGCAAATAACCGTCCTCTCTGCGCCTAAACTGGAGACCTTGGGTGTAATACATGATTGTTGTGCTCGTTTCAATATGGTGTTTGGCTCCACAGTTCTTCGGGTACTTTATATTATCATCTACACTTGTAACCATAAGCTGCATTTTAAATTTCTGCGCATAAGTTATATATCATGTTGGAGTACACATTTTGTACTAATATTATGTTCTATGCTCAATGAAGAGTTTCTCCATGGATGGCCTATCAATGGTGATGTATTCCGTCAAGATCTTATATATACAAATGAATAGTTTTTATCTGAACAAGATTATTGGCTTGCTACAATGCTTTCCATGTCTGGAGAAGTTGTATATAAAGGTGATAATTTCACGCACATTGGAAGCCCGCATATAATGTACTAGAATTAACTGTTCACCTGTTGCCCTTTTGACACTCTTTTTTAGACCTTAACTGTTTTCAATCTTCATGTATATTTAGGCAACAGGACGGGGTAAGAAAGTTATAACCAATCGGTGGATTCGTAAGCATCGGGATTTTCTCACTTCTAACACTAGAACGATATGTAGCCAACCGTGCAAACACTAGATTTGTCACATGCTTCCCGCTGAATGCGAGGTTACTATTGTCCATCAAGCTTAAGTTTATCAGCATCATGGTTTTGACGGATGGGTATGTCAAAGAGCAAAAAAAGGAGTTTCAAGTGGGCAAAAGAGCTTCTGAACGTGCCGAGCTTCTATTTATAGCATATTGTGGTCATAATCCAGTAAATTTTACGACCCAGGATGTTCATTCTATGGACCTGACCGATCCATTTGACTGTTACTACCAAAAACAATGCTGGAGTTGGATGTTGTTGCCCTTTTCAACCTGGGTTTTTTTGTAAACCTGATGAACAATTAACCCTCGTGCTTTTGTACAGTTTGTAGGCTGGAGTTAGATGTTCTTGCACTTTTCAACTCGGTTGTGACTGTCATATTTTCTTTGAAACAACGCAAATGTCTTGCCATTCTTTTTAATTTAGAGTGAAATATTGTAACAAATCCCAACCAAGGGAAATAACATTACTCTCACCGGCTGCTTGAGCTCACTGTGCATTACAGAAGCCAAGTGATTAGCCCCCACCAACACTCACAAACTTACTTCAAACTAGCACATCAAATGGGCTGTAATTTTTCATAGGAAAGGCTGCATGACCCTGACAGATTTGGATTCTGACATTTGGGACCCATGAGGAAATAGCCTATCCAAGGTGGTGTTGACTTACTAGCCAGTCAACAAACGATTCTGCCTACCAGCCATTGGATTGACATCCAACATCTGCATGTATCTTCTACCTCTTGTCTTCTTCTTCCTCCAGCCACCCAAACCAAACCACCCTGTCGGCTCCGCCTGCTCCTGCCTCCCATGGCTGGCTGCGCCTCTGCCACCCTACCGTACGTACCCTCCAACGTTGGTCAGTCCCTCCCTCTATTCCCCCACATGTCATGTTATTCTCCAACGACGTCAGCCCCAACACGCACTCGCACCCGAACCAGTCAACCCTCGTACTCCCCTCCACCTGCGACTGGACCAATGCATCTTCATGGCTCCTATTTGTTCTGTCCAAGGCCTCGCCGTCGTCCTCCGCCTTGCGGCCATGGTTCGCTCGCCGTGCACGGTGCGCCGCCCTCTTGCATTGTCAACATTGTCAACAACCGAGAGGAACAAGGAGATGATTGTACGTGGATAGGATGACAGTAGGTACCCACCAGCGTAATGGCAGTACGCAAGCAAGTGCCTCTATATTACAAGCCCAAAAATATGGTTCCTCCTAATGGTTGGACATCTGGGGCTCATGCCATTGTCAACATAGTCAATAAACGAGAGAATTATGCTATGAGCAGCTAACACCAGGGACCAAGAAGGTCGCGTAGTTTTTTTTCAGGAACAAGCAGTTGTTATTTATACTAGTTTTAGCGACAGATCAGGGTAACAACGGGGCTGTGCGGGGGGCTGTGGCCCGTCTAGCCAGGGTTTTATTTATGTTTACCACATCATCAACCCAGTTGTGTTTTTTTCTTGATGAAAATGGCTAGCCCAGTTCTATTTTTTTAAAAAGAAATACCCAAACGAGGCCTACTTGCTTTATCAGCCCTGCTGGGCTGCCAATCTTTCAAGACGAGGAGAGTTTCATTCGGTTTGCCTAGATATGGGTTGTACATTTTTAAAACACATCAAACCGGGAATTAGTTTCAATTTTTTTTCGTTACAAGATTTTAAATTCCATTGATTTTTATGCGTGCACAATCATTTGGATTTTATATTTATATAAATTATTTTCAAAATAGTTTGAATGTGAATCGATATTTCGGGATTAAATACAGTTGACTGGACCAAAATATGCAAAATTTCGTATACTTTTTAACCGTGGCCACAATATGGGGTATAATGCTAACAAAAAGAAGATGGGCTCCAAAAAAATTCTTAAGAATTAGCAAATGGGTTGTACATTATTAGAAATAATGGCAGATGGGATGTATGTTCTTTTTTCACATATTTGATGCTGACTTGTGTGCCTACTACAGGTTGATGTGTATGCTTTCCTAAAAAAAGGTTGACGCACACGCAACGCCGTGTCAACTTAGTCAACACACGAGAATAGTGACTGTTGGATGTCCATCCAATGGTTGTCGTGCTTCTTCAATCTCTTCTCTTCCTGCTCCAGCCGCTCAAACAAGTGCCGACGGGACTGCCTGCTCCCTCCTCCCGTGGCCGGCTATGCTGCCGCGCAGGCCTCACTGCCCCACCATACTCCCATCGCTGGCCTAGCCATCCCTCTACTCAACCACACTTGTTGTTATTCTCCGGGGATGGCAGAGGAACCAGTAAACCCTCGTACTCCTCCGCGTGGGAAACAACTGTCGAGTCTTCCCTGGCTCCGTGTCGTTCCCTTCCTAGGCCTCACCGTCGTCCACCGCCCTGGTGCTCTCGGCGCGGCCTGGTCAACATGGTCAATGAACGACATCCATCAGAAGTGGACTGTACGTGCAGAGGCTGACAGCTGGGTCCACGGCCGCACGCAAGGAAATGCCTCCTTATTACGTGCAAAATAATGATTCCTCCACCTGACAGGTAGGACCCACGGGAAGGGCCTTTGTATTTCGCGAAAAAAATGTCCCTCCCCCCTGCTAACAGGTTGGACCAACCAGCTATATCTTCGCACGCAAGGAAGTGCCTCCTTATTACGCACAAAAAAATGAATACCCCCTGCTAGTTGGGACCCACCATAGTGGGTGGCTGACTTGTGGGCCTACTAAGTTGATGGGGACGGAGGGCTTTGTCAACTTAGTCAATATGAACGATTCTAGCTCCAGTGACCGTACGATTTCCATCCAACGGCCATAGTGCTTCTTCAACATCTGGTCTTCTTGCTCCAGCCGCCCAAAGCAGCGCCGGTCGTGCCGCCTGCTGCTGCCTCCTATGGCCGGCTATGCTGCCGCAGAGGCCTCACCGCCCCCTACTACTCCCACCACTGGCCAGGCCATCCCTCCACTCACCCACACCCCCTATTATTCTGCGGCAACGGCAGCCTCACACCGCAGCGGAACCAGTGAACCCTCGTACTCCTCTTCGCGTGGGAATCCACTGTCGTGACTTCCCCGGCTCTGCGTCGTCCCCTTCCTAGGCCTCGCCATCGTCCACCGCCGTGGTGCTCTCGGCGCGGCGTGGTCAATGTGGTCAGTGACCGACTTCCATCGGAAGAGTACTGTACGTGGAGAGGCTGACAGCTGGGTCCACGGCAGCCGCAGGGAAGTGCCTCCTTATTACGCGCAAAATAATTATTCCTTCACCTGACAGCAGGGACCCACCGGACAGGCCACCATATTTCACGAAAAAAACGTTTCCCCTTGACTGTTGGGACCCATCGGATGGGCCATCGTATTTCGTGAAAAAAACGTTCCCCCCACTGTCAGCTCGGACCCACCGGAAGTACCTCCTTATGACGCACAAAAAAATGACTACTCCCCTTGCTAGCTGGGACCCACCTTGGTGGGAGGCTGACTTGTGGGCCTACTAAATTGACGGGGACGGAGGGCTTTGTCAACTTAGTCAATATGAACAATTCTAGCTCCAGTGACCGTATGATGTCCATCCAACGACCGTAGTGCTTCTTCAACCTCTGGTCTTCTTGCTCCAGCCACCCAAATCAGCGTCAGTCATGCCGTATGCTCCTGCCTCCAGTGGCCAGCTGTGCTGCCGCGGAGGCCTCACCACCCCTACTATTCCCACCACTGGCCAGGCCCTACAGCGACGGCAGCCTCACACCTCAGCCAAGCTAGTGAACCCTCATACTCCTCTTCGCGCGGGCTTCCACTGCCGCGGCTTCCCCGGCTCCGCGTCGTCCCCTTCCTAGGCCTCGCCGTCGTCCACCGCCCTGGTGCTCTCGGCGTGGCATGGTCAACATGGTCAAGGAACGACTTCCATCGGACGTGGACTATACGTGGAGAGGCTGACAGCTGGGTCCACGTCCGCAGCAAGGAAGTGCCTCCTTATTACACGGAAAATAATGATTCCTTCACCTGACAGCAGGGACCTACCGGACGGGCCACCGTATTTCTCGAAAAAAATGTGCCCCCTGACTGTTGGGACCTACCAGCTACATCTTCCCATGCAAGGAAGTGCGTCCATATTATGGGCCAAAAAAATGATTCGCCCCCTGACTTCTGGGACCCACCAGCTACATCTTCGCACGCAAGGAAGTGCCTAACAATCGGGACCCACCTGGTCGAAGCGTATGTAGCGTTGTCATTCTGGTCACGAACATGTACTTACATACTGGTCAATTTAGAGGCACGCACGTGTCGTCGTAGAGCCGCGCACGTAGCATGTACACGTACATACAGCGGCCAGGGTGCAAGAAAGTAAATACGGCCACGTACATACATACGGGCGGGGTCTCGAATGCCTACTCGCGCATACGTATGTCCAGGGCTCGTGTACATGGCTGGGTCGGAACGGAGAAACTGCGTCGTCGTCGTGTTCATGGGGAGCCAACCGGCTGAGTCGGAACAGAATGAGTCGTCGTGTTCATCGGGAGGGCTTGGACGGACAGCCGATGGAAACGAGGCCTGGCATACCGCACAACGGAGGAAACGGCCATGTGTTTGACCGGCCACATTTGAAACGGTATCCTGTTCATCGGGAGGGGTCTAGCATACCGCAAAAGGGAGGAAACCGACTTGTGTTGGACCTCCCACGGTCGAAATGGGGTCATGTTGATCGGGAAACAGAGGAAACGGACTTGTGTTGGAGCGCTGCGATCAAAACTGGGGTCATGTTCATCGGGAGGGGTGTGGCGTACCGCAAAACGGGACTCCACGGGATAGTGTTCATCTCCACCGTCGACCTCCTCCAGCCTCCACCTGCGACTGTTCATCCACGGGCTCCTGTTCATCCAGCCTCCACCGCGCGCTACTCCATCGGCTACTGTTAAACCAACCCTCTCCACAGGCTCCTGTTCAACCACCCCTCCATGGGCTACTGTTCATCCATCCCTCCACCATCTACTGTTCATCCAGCCCTCCACGGGGCGTCCTGTTCATCCAGCCCTCCACGGGGTCCTGTTCATCCAGCCCCAACCGGCTCGATCGATCGGGGTCCTGTGCATCCAGAGGCAACACCACGGGGTCCTGTTCATCCACCCCCACCGGGAACTGTTCATCCAACCCCCCTCCCCCAGCAACACTCACTGTTCATCCAGAGGCAGCATCGATCGACTTCAGTTAGCAGCAGTAGTGAACGAATTGCTCGATCGGGTTCAGTTAACAGCCATCAATCGGTCGCTCGATCGGGTTCAGTTAACAGCCATCGATTGATCGCTCGGGTTCAGTAAGGCATCGCCTGCAGTGCAATCGCTCAGGTTCGATAGGCGAACACCTCGCTGGGGTTCAGTTAGAGCCCAACGCCTTGCACCCACGCGTGTGCGTGTACAAGAGAAACGCGCAAACCTCCATGCATCGCTCGGCCAGAATATTTTCCTCGCCCTCGCTTCTACCACGGTTTTTTCCGTCATGGACAGCCCAAAGAATGTCATGCAGCTGCGTCTCCGGCTCGCCCAGGACGAAAAGCCCATTTTCTGTCATGATTTTTTGTCATAGAAGTATGAGCCCACTACATCTATGATGATACCGGGTTTTGTCACAATTATCATCATAGAAGTGTCATAAGTATGACAGGAAAAAAATTCGTTTGGCCCAAAATGTCATGGATGTGTCTTTTCTTTGTAGTGCTACATATGCATGGCATGAGAAACTATAATCTCTAATTGTCATTGCAAACATGGTTGATCATAATAGGCTGAATCAGGATACTAGGTTAAACATATTTACAAAAATAGAACAAGTTGAGTTCATACACGTTTCTCTCTGCCACGGCCAGTTCGTCTAATATCATCATTATTGCCTTTCACTTGCACGACCGAACTATTTGAAAACAATAATAGTGCAACAGTGGCATGGACTAAGATGGAATCTGAAAACAATTTATTCAATAGGAGAAGACAAGGTAATATGGCTCTTTGTTAGATCAACAATAATGCAAATGAGATCCACTCAACATCATGGTCTTCTCCTCGGTATGACTCAATAAAAAGAAAAGAAAATCAGAGAAACAAGCTAAAATAGTTTGGGAGTTTTTACTTTTTTTCATAGACAACCAAATGAAAAGAGAAAAGCAAAAACGAGAAAAACTATTTACACAGGAAAGCTCCCAACAAGTAAAAGAAGAACAAGGAAATCTTTTTGGGTTTTCTTTTTAGTGATACAACAATTTAAACTAGGATGAAAAAACAAAAAGAAGCAAGAAACATATTTTTGGATTTTCTCAAACTTTTTCAAACACACAAGAAGAAAAGCGAGAAAGTATATTTAACATGGATGATACAATAAAAAAGTGTCGGCATTCTGGGAACGGGGGTACCCAGACTTGCCTGCCTACGGCCAGCGGCGTATCTCAAGCAGTGGCATAGTACGGCCCAGCTTCATCAACAATGCTCAAGACCCTCACGAGGGACCAAGCCTCGCAGGGCGAACGACAGGAATACTCCTCGAGCGCAGCCTCGTCAGGCTGGCTCGCGAGGAGGCGTAGAGATCAAGGCAGGGTACATCACGAGGTGCCCGTGATGCAAGCCATGATGACCGAAGCCAGGCGGGCGCCAGGCGAGCACCGGCCTGCGCAGAGTCCTTGTTTCCTCTTTGGTCCAAAGGGGGAAGCGCAGGCGAGAGTATCAAGCAAAGGCAACCATTTCGGTGCAACAAGACCAAGAATAGCAGAACGGCGGGATGGAGGTCATCGTGGAGCCCAACCCAGCGTCATCGATAGAGTCTTTGGCAGGCAAGAACCTAATTTAGTCAGGATAAGTGTACTAGATGTTCCCCTTCAAAATGGCCAATTGTTGGCGCCCTTCCTGCTCAATATTTGGGAAGAGGACCAGGGCCTCGCTCTATAAATAGGGCTAGCCACCACAGTAGAAAAGGATCACTCATCTAGAGCCAACTGATCCGAATTCAATCCTTCCCAAGAGGCATCACCTCCACAAGAACTCCTCCCCTCGCGAGGCAGTTCTTCCTTGTATTGTTCATCATCAACCCCAGAGGCAATCCACCACACCACAAACTAGAGTAGGGTATTACACCACAATGGTGGCCCGAACTAGTATAAACCTCGTGTCTCTTGTGTTGTTCTTCATGTAGTTTAGATCCTTGCAAGGCGAGGAGACATGAGTAGATAGGAGGTGTGATCTCCGCGCACACCCCAGAGTTCGAACCTTGAGGGTCTGCCGAAACCCGAAATCCGACATTTCGCGCACCAGGTAGGGGTGCGCCAGAATCCTTCCCCCACCGCCACGCGTACCGTCGCATCGTCGCCATGATGTCCAGCGACCCAACGGGCAATCCCGATCCCTGGGTGGCCTGGCCCGCCCGCGCAGAGCCGCTTGCCCAGGACGACCTCAACCCCGTGCCCCAGGAAGCCCGCGATCCACAGGGCACTGCGGGCCGCGGGCGACGCGGTCAGGCGGCACCAGCTCTCACGCCGCGGAAGGTGCGGTCGGCGGCGAGGGCCTCAAGCCATGCCGCGGCCACAGCGCTGTACACCCGGCGGGAGCAGGCGAACTCAAGGGCCGCGCTCACGGTGGCCCGAGAGCTACTGCAATGCAGGCTGCTGGAGGGCGGCCACGACGTTCTACTGGAGCGGGTGGCAGAGCTCATGGCTCCGCCACCTCGGGGGCTCACCCCTTCTGCACCCAGCCGCCGCCTCAGGTCCAAGGCAGACCGCACGGAGGCCCCGCACGCGCCCGCACATCTCCGAGCGGATTCCAAGGCCACCCCAACGCTAACCTGGCCATCAGCGCCAGGCTACCAACAGTGTCGCTTCCGCCTCCGACCAGCGAAGGTGGATTCACTACAGCCCATGGTCCCAATGGGCCGCCGCGCTACCACCCCTAGGTGGGCACCTCAAGCAGGACTGTGTGGCACACGGGGCACTACAGCGAGGCATTCGGAGCGCCAGCCCTAGAAGCGTATCGGCCCCACATGGTGGATTTAGGGCACGCGCAGGAGGAAGACGACGACTCGTTCCTCGACCCGGGCTGGGGAAAGAGACGCCGGAAGCTGAGCTCTTTTAGGATCCCCGGGAGAGCCTCATCGACCGCGCAGGAGGCAGCGACTATCGGGTACGCTAATTCCTCAGAAGCACGCATACGCTAACCATGGATCACAGGAGGTACAGGTCGTCGCGGCGGATGGCTGCCCCAATCCAGCAGCTTCATACCCCTCAGGAGGAGGGTACCGGGGGCTGCAGGAAAGGGGCCGAGATCCGGCCTCTCCCCCTTGGCGCTCGGAGCAAGGCGTCCCCGGGAGGTAGGCCCTCTGTCGGGGAGGTGCCTCAGGGCCTACCCCCGGTAGAGGACCCGTGGTCGTCAGGGGAACCGCTGGCGACTGCTCTATCCCATCAGCGGCATCCTCGATCTCTGGCCGTCGTTGATGGCAATAGAGTGTGGCGCAAGGCGGGGCCCTCGTCTGGTGATATGAAGCAAGGACGGTACCTGTGAAGAAGGCCCAGTGCCTGTGAAGCTCGCCGCCTCGTGACACTCTCACGTAATAATGAGTGGGGCTGTACACGCCCCAGAGTCCCTAGAGAGCCGCCCTCGGGCCTTGGGGGCTCCCGCCCACGCCCAGTGGCAGCACTTAGCTCCGCGCTGGTGAGAAGACGTCGAAGACTAGACTAGGTGCCGGACACGGCCTTTCTGCTTTTTTGCCTTTCCCTTGGTTGTCGATTTTCCCTTGTTTGAATTTAAGTTGGATTTGAGCTTAAGACTTGCGTGTGTCTGGGGAAGGGGTGTTTAGTCTCGTTCGAGCAATCTCTCGTGTCCTGGCCAACGCTTTGCGTCCCTCCAGCTTCAGCTGCCTCCCCTCGTGAGCCCCTTGCGAGTCGGGCCAGGCCCAGCATGCGCGCAGCCCGGGCTGCCGTCACCGCGCCCTCTCAGGAGGTTCTCAATACAGGTTCAATGAGTTCATTCAGGAGGCACTCGGGACACCGCGACCCTCCGCGGACTCGCTCAGGACCCACGTGGGTCAAAGGTAAACAAGACAACTGACTCATCACGAGACCAACCGCTCGGTGTAGGCATGCAGGCGACATCATGTCTACAAAAATGCAAACTGGAAGTTTTTACACGCGGGGCTCCCCCTCCAAAAAATGCTCTTACAACCTTCAGGGCCAAGCCCAAACTCTCTCTGCGCAGGGTAAAAAGCAGGAATAACGCATGGTCAATCGGATAAATCTCCCAATGCATCCTCGGGGGCACCTCCGGAATCGTCACTGGTGTCGCTGGCCTCGCCATCGCCCTCTGCGTCGCCGTCATCAGCATCCGGGCCATTCACCACGCCACCCTCATCAGCAACCACGACCACGCCGTTGTCATCAGCGGTGAAGGCCCTAACGAGGGCGTCCACGTTGTCTTCCACCCAACACGCCAGGTCGCCCCGGATGGCCAGGGGTACCGGTGCGATGGCGGCATCGAAGTCAAAGTGGGGGTCCCTGTCCTCAAGATGACTGAAGACGCGAGAAAAAGCACGTCCAAGCAGGGCACGTCTCCTCTCCTCCACCAACCTGTCGGCACTGCCCGACCGAGTCTCTAGCTGCGTCACCACATCATTGAGGAACTGAAGGTTACCAGCATAGTTAACCTCATGAGGCTCCCCTACAGCTGCCTCGCACATGTTGCCCAAGGCCGTGTTAGCTCTCTCCCGGAGCGTGCGGAGCATAGGGCAATGCATGGGCTCCAAGGTCTGCCACTGGCGTATCTCGTCCTCATTCCGCCGCGCGATGGCCTCAGTCGTGTCAAACCTTTGACGGAGGAGCAGCACCTCGGCGCGGGAAGAAGCTAGCTCCACCTGTGCTGCGCCAAGGGCGGCCCCGGCAGCATCCGCACGCCGCGTCGCTTCATCCAGCCTGGCCCTAAGGACGGCGGTCATGCCCTCTGCTTCGACCCTGATCAGCTCCAGCCTTTCCCCGTACTCGCGCTCGAGGTTTGAGCGAGCCTCCGCCACCCAACGATCAACCTCTTCTTGGGCCCGGGCTTCCTGCATGGCCACATCGTCCTCCGCCTCCGCCACCAGGCGCTCCCTCGTCTCCAACCGCTCGATGTCAAGGGTGCGCTCAGCAGCCTCCAGCGTCAGTGCCTCCTCACGTCTCTAGAGCTCTGCCTGGTCAACCGAGGCCCCGTTCATCGATGCAAGGGCCGCCTCATGCAGCTCCACCTGCTACTCCAGGGAGCTACTCCAGGCCTAGAGCTCCCACGCCCACTCCTCTGCAGCCTTGCTCCGCTAGTCAGCCTCCCGGGCCTCCTCGACGGCCTGGGAGCAGGCCTCTCGAGAAGCCGCCAGCGATGCCTCGGCCTTCGCATAGTCGAAGTCACGCTGGTGGCATGCAAGGGCGACGGCCACCTTCAGCTTGCGCCTCTCCTCGGCTAGGCGCAGACCCTCGGCCTCAAGGCGCGCGTCCTCGCCGGCAAGCTCTACACCGAGCTGCCTCACTACGTCAGCCGCCCTCTGGAGAAACCCTTGGGGAAGGGCGCGGCGCTCCCGAGCGCGCTCGAGCACATCTTCCGCGCCGACCTCCGCCCCTGGCGTCCACGGAGGGCCACGAACCAGCCCACCTCCTCTGGGCAGGGGGCTAGGGGCTGGTGCCCTCGTGATGGCCGATCACACCCCGCCAGAAGCCTGGCCTAGAGCTGGTTCGTCCTCCAAGGAAGAATGCAAGACCGACCTCAGCCAGTCGTCGTCCACAACCAAAGGAGGAGCCTGGGGCAGGCTGGCTGTGCCCCGGGAGAGCTCGCGAAGGAGGGTCGCGAGGTGCACAGAATCAGGATGCTCCGCAGGACGGCTCACCTCTCCAACCGACTTCACAACAAGGGAAGCACTTGAGCTCGGGACGCTTGGGGTCGATGGAGAGGGCGAGGCCCGGGGGGATGGCTCCTCGGCCGTCTCCGCGAAATCGGCAGGAAGGACCCTGCAGGGCACTGGTCAGCTAAAGCAAAAGAAAAGTAAGGGACGAATAAAGAAGAAGATTTACTCATCAATGGCGAAGTACTTCCTGCGCTTCAATAGGCAACAGGGGTAATCATCACCACCCAAGGCCTCCTTTCTCTTTCGGAGAGCCTCGAAGTCCACATGGAAGCGGCCTAGGATCTTGGCACAAGGGTCGGTCTGCGGCGAGGAAGAAGCGCCAAGGTGACCGGCATCGGGGGCATTGCCCCGGTGCACGCCGCCAGGTGCCGCCCCGTGGGGGGTGGCCGGGGCCTCAGGAGCCTCTGCCACGGAAGCCGCGGGCCATGGTTCAACGCCTTCAGCTGCTGCAGGGTAGGCCTCAGAAGCTGCCACCTCAGGAGTTCTGTGCAGCGTCATTATCCCGATGGCAGCCCCCTCAGCCCCCGGCGGCCCTTGCCTCCCTGCTCCACCACTCGAGGAAGGACCGCCGCGGGCAACCGGGAGGGAAACCACAGCAACCGGGTTCTCACGAGGTCCCGTGAGGCCTGCTGGGTGCAGCCCCCATTCATCGAAGCTGGGCATTTGCTTCACAAAATCATCCATGCCTGAGCAAAGGTACAGCAAGGCACCCCCTTGCCGAAGGCGTCCAGTTGAAGGGTCCCCAGTCAGAATCATGAGAACCTTCCTCAGCACTTTAGGCGCCAGATCTTCCTTCTGGACGTGGTCTTCACACCCCCCGAAGGTCCACATCATGCGGGAATGAGGTTGGAGAGGGGCAATGATCCTCTGGAGGAACTCCTTCACCACCTTGGGCGCCATCACATCGAGCGCCCATAGGTTCCCGAAGCGACCCCAGACGAAGGCGAGCTGGGGGCTCATGAGCGTCTCATGGCCCCAGCCCGAGTTGGGGACAGCGGGCAAGGTTGGCTCTGAGAGCAGGGGGCTGGGCACTCTGACATCCACGTACAGCCACCGCTCTCGGAACCAAGTCGCAGGCGGAGGAAGGCTGAAATCAATCCCCGAAGCTGCCGCTTCCGGTGCGGCGAGGCGCAGAGAGAAGAAATGACGCAGGAAGGCAACTGAAGGAGGAATGTCCACCATCGCCTTGCAAACAAAAGTAAAAACAGCAAGGAGAGCAATGGATTCGGGACCCAAATGCATCATGTGGATCTGGTAATGGGAAAGTACGGCATTGAAGAAATCGGAAAAGGGGGGAACTAGTCCCGCCCAAAGGGCATCGGCGAAGTACCGGATCTCGGTGACTATTCTGTCAATGGAGAAGTGAGATGCGGGCCAGACCGTCGTCCTCCCGCACTCATTAAAGATGGTGGCGAGGGCGGAACTAACCTTGTCCAAGGCTTCCAAGTTGAGTATGATCGACTGATCGACAGCAGGAGCCGCCGACGGCGGCGAGCGTGGCGAGGGCACAGGCTTCTTCCCTTTCCCCTTCTTCATTGGCGCCATGGCGACAGGAAGGGGAAGGTTCGAGATTGGATTGGAGGCGGAAGTTGGAGCTCAAGGGGAGGAAGAGCAGGAGACACGCGAGCGGCAAGAAGAAGGATGACTGTGTGCAACCGCGGGTCCGCCTAGCTGGGCGCAGAATAAGGAAGCATGGGGAAACAGGGACGCCCACGTCCAATCAACCGCCACGCGGCGCCCAAGGCCGCAGGCTGTTGGGGCCCGCGGTGCTTAGCACTTGCCCCTTCGCTTCTCTTCTAAGCCAAGTCCAGGCGCACCTTGGGCCCGGGGGCTACTTTCGGTGTTCTGGGAACGGGGGTACCCAGACTTGCCTGCCTGCGGCCTGTGGCGTGGCTCGAGGAGTGGCCCAGTACGGCCTATCTTCATCAACAATGCTCAAGACCCTTGTGAGGGACCAAGCCTCGCGGGGCGGACGACAGGAAGCTTCCTCGGGCGCAGCCTCGTCAGGATGGCTCGCAAGGAGGCGGAGAGATCAAGGCAGGGTGCCTCACAAGGTGCCCGTGACACAAGCCATGATGACCGAAGCCAGGTGGGCACCAGGCGGGCGCCGGCCTACACAGAGTCCTTGTTTCCTCTTTGGTGCATAGGGGGCAAGCGCAGGCGAGAGTATCAAGCAAAGGCAACCATTTCGGTGCAACAAGACCAAGACCAGCAGAACGGCAGGATGGAGGTCATCGTGGAGCCCAAGCCGGCATCATCGACAGAGTCTTTGGCAGGCGAGGACCAACTTTAGTCAGGATAAGTGTACTAGATGTTCCCCTTCAAAATGGCCAATTGTTGGCGCCCTTCCCGCTCAATATTTTGGAAGAGGACCAGGGCCTCGCTCTATAAATAGGGCTAGCCACCATAGTAGAAAAGGATCATCTCATCTAGAGCCAACTGATCCGGATTCAATCCTTCCCAAGAGGCATCACCTCCACAAGAACTCCTCCCCTCGCGAGGCAGTTTTTCCCTAGTATTGTTCATCATCATCCTAGAGGCAATCCACCACACCACAAACTAGAGTAGGGTATTACACCACAATGATGGCCCGAACTAGTATAAACCTCGTGTCCCTTGTGTTGTTCTTCGTGTAGTTTAGATCCTTTCGAGGCGACGAGACATGAGTAGGTAGGAGGTGTGATCTCCGCGCGCACCCCAGAGTTTGAACCTTGAGGGTCTGCCGGAACCCGAAATCCGACAAAAAGTGTGGACACCGACAAATGGAATGAAATGTGTGAACATGAATGTAATGTCGGTGGGAATACATACTCCCCCAAGCTTAGGATTTTGGCCTAACTTGGTAATCAGTCAGTAGCCTGTGTAATGGTCAGAGTAGTAGCTCACGAAGGCTCTCCGTGCAGATGCCTCAGCCCACCGTGCAGCCACAATTGCTGCGTTATGAGCTCGGGCCTTGCTCTCAAGAACACAATATCTTCCCCTGTTATGAACATCAAAGAGAGGAGGTGCAGGCAAATATGTGTCTACCACAGAGTCCTTGTTAAACGACAAACTATAAGTGAAATTATGAGGATACCTCTAAGGATCTTATGACATTTCATAGCATCAAAGTCTAGGTACTACGTGGGTAAAATAGGATCATAGGGTAAAGGTGAAACACCCAGCCCTCTCGCTAAGTGTGTGGCATAAATTCCAACATAAATATATCCACTGCAAGCGTTGTGCTATAACCTATGTGCAATAATCGCTCCAAGATTATAGCTTCTATCACCGTAGAGAGCAGTGTGTATGAGTCTCAGATCGGGAGCACAAAGTGTACTAAAATCTTGCTTGCCTACAATACATTTTCCATTAAATAATGCAAAGTACTAAATTGCAGGAAAATGAATGCTCTTTATTCTACCTTGCGTCACTCCCCTTAGTTTCACCATAGCAAAGACTAGTCAAGTATATTTCAAACTCAGACCTTGGTGGCTCATCGAGCGAATCCCAAAATGGGATTTTGCAGAGGTGAGCAAACCTTTCTAGAGAAACGGTAAATGGATTTTCATACAGTTTAAATGACACCGTAGACTCACGGGGGAGGAATTTAAATCCTTTTACAAATGATTCGGTGAGGATGAGGTGTTGGTCGCACTTATCTGAAATGTAGGGACCGAGATCGGCATTGTGAACATATTACTCAAATTCCTCCTTAATGCCCACGCTCACCATATAATCGTTGCATGTCCATAAGCATGTTTTGGTGGTGGCACTTGAATGGAACTTTCACTTGGTTCAACACAAGACTGGCGAGCGGAGCTGCTGCTAGAAGATACCTCTGAGGGTCTTCTCCTCGAAGAACTCCTTCCAAAGAAATTCAAAATGTTTGCATACAATTTTCTGAAAAGTTCTGGTCACAAACAAAAAAAATATTACCAAAACTTCATAAGAATGGTAGAAAATACTCATAGGGATGTATAGAGGCCATAGCAAGCATTCAAACTACTTAGAACTCTAAGAATTCAACATGCAACCTCATCTACAGAAGCACTAAGAGTAGCAATTATTCCAAATATAAAACACTAAAACAAAAACTAATTGGACACATGGAGGAGTCACATACCAAGCAACAAATCCCTGAAACAGTTTCGGAAACGAAGCTTCGAGCAAGGAGATCGAAATCTGCGGTTTTGGGAGCAAGAACATGAGCGAGAGAGTGATAGTGATTTTTTTTCCGGGTGAATGTGATGATGTGGGAAGAAGAAGTAAGTGCGGGGGCCCACGTGGGGACCACAACCCACTAGGGCGCGCTGGAGGGTCTTAGCGCGCCCAGGTGGGTTGTGCCCACCTGGTGCACCTTCCTCTGATATTATTTGCACCAGAAATTCAGAAATATTCAAAAACACAATCGTGTTGAATTTCCAGGACATTCTGAGACATTTTATTTTTGGGTCATTTTTTATTGCACGAAAAACTCAGAAAACAGACAAAGCATGGCATTTTATTTTATTTAATTAAGAAAAACAGAAAATAAAAGGTAAGGACAGAAGGTAGTGCTTACTAAATTCATCAACTTCATACCTCTCAAAAATGATCCATTAATAAGGTTGATCAAGTCTTATTAACAACCACTTTCGATTAGCATGAAAACGAAGAACTTTCGTAAATCACTAAGTTACCTCAATGGGGATATGAATGTCCCCAACAATAAGCATTTCATATTTCTTTTTAATAGTAGGTAGAGGTAGTTGAAAACTTCCAATAGTGATTGTCGGAGATTTTTCAATAACATTAATACCATTCACTTGGAATTGTTTCTTCAGAAAGTGCACCGTATGCTCATTACCATTGATATTAAAAGTGATCTTGCTTTTATTGCAATCAATAATAGCCCCTGCAGTATTCAAGAAGGGTCTACCAAGGATAATTGACATGTTGTCATCCTCGGGCATCTCAAGTATAACAAAGTCAGTCAAAATAGTAACATTACACTACAAAAAAAAGACACATCCATGACATTTTGGGCCGAACAAAAAAAATTTGTCATACTTATGACACTTCTATGATGATAATTGTGACAAAACCCGGTATCATCATAGATGTAGTGGGATCCTACTTCTATGACAAAAAATCATGACAGAAAATGGGCTTTTTGTCCTGGGCGGGCCGGAGACGCAGCTACATGACATTCTTTGGGCCGTCCATGACAGAAAAAAACCGTGGTAGAAGCAAGGGCGAGGAAAATATCTGGGTGTTCCCGGTTACGGTGGGTGGTCGGGGCCGAACGATGCACGGAGGTTTGCGTGTTTCTCTCGTACATGCATGCGCGTGGGTGCGAGGCGTTGGGCTCTAACTGAACCCGAGCGAGGCGCGCTTACTGAACCCGAGAGGTTGCACTACAGGCTACGCGTTATTGAACTCGAGTGATCGATCGATGGCAGTTAACTGAACCCGATCGAGCGATTCCTTCACTACTGCTGCTAACTGAAGCCAATCAATGCTGCCTCTGGATGAACAGTGAGCGTTGCTGGG
>NC_041383.1:167625838-167636905 GCF_002162155.2 Triticum dicoccoides
TGGTGTTGCCTCTGGATGAACAGGACCCCAATCGATCGAGACGGTTGGGGCTGGATGAAAAGGACCCCGTGGAGGGCTGGATGAACAGGACAACCCCGTGGAGGGCTGGATGAACAGTAGAAGGTGGAGGGGTGGATGAACAGTAGCCCGTGGATGGGTGGTTGAACAGGTGTCGGTGTCAAAACCGGCAGATCTCGGGTAGGGGGTCCCAAGTTGTGTGTCTTAGGATCAATGGTAACATGAACATGGGTTTTTACCTAGCTTCGGGCTCTCTTGACGAGATAATACCCTACATGCTGCTTGATTGACTATAATGAGTATAGGGGTTACAAGAGTTGATCTACCTCGAGATCATATGTTGTGGTCTAAACCCTATAGGTATGATGAGTAATGTCATAATCTATCGACTAGCCTGGCCTCGGTTTATATAATGTACCAGAGGCCTAGGATAACAAGAGTCCTAGCCGAATACGCCGGTGGGGAGGAGTCCTTGTCATGATCACCAAGTCTTCTGGAATCTTCCTTGTATGCGGCAATTGTCTGAACTGGCCCATGAGTATACGGCCATGGGGGTCCTTGGCCAAATCTAACTGATCGGGAAACGACATGGTGAGTACCCCCTAGTCTAGGACACCCTCAGTATCCCCCTAAACCGGTCTTCAAGTTGGGTACGCTCCTCGATTCTTCCGAACTGTTCTTCATCTTCGGTCGTCGGTCTTGAAAACTGGTTCAACAAATCTTCTCATCTTCGATCTTGAGGATTGCAAAGTAAATCTGAAGAGTTTATATGTCAGGTATCCGAGGAGCCCCTTTAAGTTTTCGGCCTTTATCAATGCCTTGTTAGTATTATGCCACACCTCAGGTTTGAAGTTATTCCCAGGCGGCAGTGTCCTCTTGCGTCCGAGCTCCAACGCCGGATTGCATTCGAGGTTTCTTTTGCAGCCAAGCACCAACGTCGGACTGCTTCCGAGCTCCAACGCCGGAATGTATCCAAGCTCTAACGCCGGACTGTGTCCAAGCTCCAATGCCGGACTGTATCCGATCTCCAATGACGGACTATATCCAAGATGTCATAGATCATCTGGGTTCAAAAATTTGAAGGAGTTTAGCCGAGCTTAATGTCAGAAATGCCTTCTATGGAGCCAGCCACTGGCGCCCGAGCTTAATGCCAGACTGCTTCCGAGGTGGTGTACCACCCGTGACTGCCGGCTGATTTTTTGATTGGTGCAATTTATTCTCTGCCGAGATATATAGCCAGTAGCCCTCAAGGTGTGTGTGTCGGTCTAAAACCCGAGATGCACCTGAAGGAAAACATGAAACCGCTGATCCTAGTTGCCCCTGAGACTCAGGTCGATGCGCGAAATCGGCCTGAGGATCAACTCCTAGCTCGGCAGCATACATAGGAATACAAACGCGGTGTGCAAAGTCCTCGAGACTCAGGTTGGGTGCGGCCGACCAACCTGAGGATAATAATCTCCTCGAAAACTATATTGCACTTTAAATTTTCTGCATTGGAAAGGCAATGCAGTAGCCCCCGAGACACTGGTCGGGTGGCGACACCAGATCAGGGGATCGATGTACCCCTTTAATATTTGTAAATAGTAAGCACGAAGCCTAGTAGCCCCTGAGCCTTAATGTGGGCACGGGTGGCCAAATTAAGGATCGATATCCAAAGTAAAATCACAAATTATGTGTAATGATTCTATGTATCCAAGTACTTTACATCATCAATGCTCAGATCCGCATTGTACAAAACTTTGTTGACCGGCCATTGGCTTCAACCTCCTTGGCCAGTAGTCGGGAGTGTTTGTCCCACTTTATAAAGCCTTTATGAGGGCAAAGATTTATGACAAACAAGGCAATCCGGCCATACGGTTTATAAACAAAGGTACGCAGAGAGACATGTTATATAATTGTTTTAACATAAGAAACATCGTCCAAAGAAAATAGTCCCAATATCGGTTCCTTTCTTTGGGTTGTCATGCTAAGCATGATCATGAAACCTCAGCTTCGATCAATGTGGGAGGAAAATACTGAGGATTTAGTTCGGGAAAAGCTTCCAAACTCTGTGGTCTAGATGAACCCAAATTTTCACTTCCGTTGTGACCGTTTATAATCTGAAAGTGGCCCATCGTCGGCTTCTACCCCTTTGTAGATGCTACGCATGGTGTTTCTGAAATAACAAAACAACCCTTAGCCGATGTCTCGGTGCCCGAAGGCGGTTGTGTTGGCGGAAATGAGGCAATCAGATATGCGGGCTTTATAACTTTCACTTAGTCATAGGAGCTTAAACTTGGGAGGCCAGCAAGTAGCCCCTCACTTAGTGTTCGGCGACAGCCGAGGTCAAGCCGTAAACACTTCGGCCAATGTTATGAACGGCCCATCATTTAACATAGTCACTGGATCACTGACCAGTTTATGCTTTATTGTGATAGTCAGTTTTCGGCTTTCTTCACCGAGGTGCTTAACCATGCGAGCTGGAAGCACAATCGCAGTGGTTCTCCTTTTGCACACCTAACCGAACAAAGCAGAATGTAGGAGGCAAGCACAGGAGCCGGGCAACCCAACTATCGACAGAAGACACAATTTGAAACTGATGCATATATAGCAATATCCAAGAATTTTTGCCGAATCTCTAAAGGTGTCCGGCGTTGCACTGTGAAACTTATGCGGAAAACACACAAATAGTTGAAAAGTGACATAGGATTGGAAAACCAAAAAACGTCAGTAAAAACTCGACGTCCAAACTAGATTAATTGTTCGGTGCCAATCAGTAAATTGGTCTTAGAGAAAAAATTGTGCTTCTGTCGTGCTTTAACATGACACATCCTATCTCAAGACTTCAAGCGGGTCATCCTACTGCTTCAACCTCCTATCCCGAAGGCGGAGTACTTCTCGCTAGGCCAGTTTAGCAAACTGTAGCGGCTTTGAGAGGGAAATCTGGCTATTTACCACACACTCGTGTCAAAAAAGGAGTGATAGAAAAAAAAGGACTTTGCAACGACTAGGAAGAAGAACACTTATTATAAAACAGCTCACATAAATTTAAGAGCCCCCAAGTTACTTGGGTAAAAGAATTTTATGTATAATGATTGTATGTACCGAAGTACTTATATCTTATCTGTGTCCACCCGAACTTTATACGCGTCTTAACCGACCGTCGGCTTCTCCCTCTTCGGTCAAGGACCGAAAAGTGTTATGTACTCCCACTGTCGAGAATATCGACGGTGTTTCTGATAACCAGGCAATCAGGCCATAAGGCTATAATAGACAAAGAGCGCTCAGGGAACTTATGCTATATTACTGACAAAGTGTAAGAAGCATCTTCGAAGAAAATAGTACCCCCACCGATACCTTTCTTCGGTTGCTCATTATTATTATGAGACTTGTGCAATAGATTTTTTGTACTCATGAGTTCCATTGTGTGCCGACCATTGTTGAAAACAGTAAGAGTGCTAGCTTTCGGCTTCACCCAGTCTAAGGTCCGGCTCCGATGAACCGATCGTGATAATCGCAGAGGTGCTCCCTTTACTCCCTAGCCGAACAATCGGGAATGTAGGGGTAAGCACAGGAGACAGGCAACCTATCTTGCGAATCTCTTAAGTTAACATGGTGCATATTGTGGTGTAATACACAAACAAGGAGCAAAGCCGTACAAGTATAATCATATGCAAGAGGAAAAGCTCCATCAAGGGAGCCCCCAAATAAACGGGGTATTTGAATATGTGAGTCACAAACAAAGTTTTGACAAGGAACTTTGTCACAAGCAATTTGTGCCAAAAAGTATAATGCTTGTTCAAACCGAATCAAAATTTAAGACTGGAAGTTTTTGAGCATGAAAGCAACTTAGCTAGTTGATATGTTCGGCATCGATGACGCGGTCTGAGCTTGATGCGGGACAAGATTCCAGCTTCCAGGCTGGTCCCGAGGTGGCCGAGCAGAGAGTTCGGCACCCCGAGAAGATGAAGCCCCCAGTCGTGGTAATGGAGCAGGTCGGCGCGCCAAGGCGACAACACAATTCGGTCGAAGGAGGCGACAATGTGGCTCAGTCTGAGTCAATTGGATGCACAGATAAAATAGCGCAAACCAAAGGTAATGACAAATAAAGATAATAATGTATATAAAAAATCTTCTACTTATTTAATACAAGTGAAGGAAATAATGTAAGAGATGTGGCCTGAGCATCGAGGTCAATGTCGATGCAGGGCGTCGGCGTGACGCAGTGAAGGCGTGACAAAGCCCGAATTCACAGGTCGGTCCGAGTTCCGGATACGGCATTCGCCGAACTATGCACGGAAACTGACCGAACCACCACGCAATCGTTGCTAATGCAGCCACCATTTGACAGACCTATGTACAGATGATGGAACAAAGCAGAGTAATAATTCCTTGGAAAAAATGAACCCAAACGAGCAAATATTGCTGGGATTGATAGCACCTGGTTCATTTGTTGTAGCGGTTCGAAGAAAGGTTACTCCAAAATTGGGACTCGATCTGCACACCCATTGCCTGATGGGTGATGAAGCGATGGCATGGCGATCCTGGCAAAGGTTGGCTCACCACGGCGAAGCCCATGGTCCAGCTAATGCGATGAAGCTGGTCGGCTGGTGACGCCGAAGTCTCTGAAGTAAGTTGATGAAGAGATGGCGAAGTCCTCAGTCTAGACGAGGTGACGGAGCAGGTCCATAAGGAGATGTTGCAGCTGCCGTGTCAGCCGAGGTGTTGAAGTAGTTCGGCATGATGGACATCAGCTTGAAGAAGCAACAATGCGGCTATGCTGAGACAGGTCATAACTTGTGACACGGTCAATGCTGGCTTGATGAGGTGACCATGTGGCGATGTCGGTGTGCCCGCTCCGTGTAATCCGTGAGGCGGCGATGTTGGTGATGATTTATCCTTCACGATGCCGAACTATTGTTCGGCTGGCCGAGATGATGATCCGAAGAAGTTGAGCTCGACTCAACAAAGCGACAACGTGTCTAATGCAGGTCGGCCGCCGTGGAGTGATGTTGTCGAGCTGGTTTAACACCGGCGCAATGGTGAACTTTGTATTGTAAGAATACTTTTAATACTAGTGGGATGTGTTTGAGAATAAAACACAATACCCCATACGAAAACGTCCTTCAAAAAGGAAGTCCGAAATCCCGTTCGTAAAGAAGATGAACTTGGGTTGGATTCTTTCTCGCGCAGAAAACAGATCCGAAAAGTGATGCACTAATCGGAAGGTTCCTGGAGTTTGGACGGTCGGATCGAGCTGAAATTTTGGCAAGTGGTAGATATGGGAATTCTGCAGCTGATCAATGGTTGGATCTTCCAAAGGAAGTTCGAGCTAGATGTTGGATACCCCACTCCAAACTCGTCCAGATTCTCATCCAGATTCAATAGGGCTCCGGTATATCGGACATTGCCGGAGATTCCTCCATCGGAACTCGACGAAATTTTTGCAGGGTTGTTGTAGACTTAATTCCTCATAGTTTTGCCGAAGCAATCTTTTAGGAGACACTAGAGGAGGCGGTGGCGGTGGATACGAGTTTTGTGTCCAGAAAAACAGCATGGTCGCCTGAGGGCAATATTGATGTTGAGCCCCCGAGCTCCATGGATGACTCCTCCATGATCTTGATAGAGATCGGAGTTGATGTTGATGAAGTCCCTCATCCAAACAAGACGATCACAGGTAGGGCATAGTCCTCGATAAAGCCAAGGTGACCAGTCGAGCTGGTGACGAAGAAACTGACGTCGCAGTGACCTGCAGTCGAGCCATTGATCCTTTCGCCGATCACACAGCGGAACTCTCAATTAAAGAACCAATGTCAGTGTCAAAACCGGCGGATCTCGGGTAGGGGGTCCCAAGTTGTGTGTCTTAGGATCAATGGTAACATGAACATGGGTTTTTACCCAGCTTCAGGCTCTCTCGATGAGATAATATCCTACATGCTGCTTGATTGACTATAATGAGTATAGGGGTTACAAGAGTTGATCTACCTCGAGATCATATGTTGTGGTCTAAACCCTAGTGGTATAATGAGTAATGTCATAATCTATCGACTAGCCTGGCCTCAGTTTATATAATGTACCAGAGGCCTAGGATAACAAGAGTCCTAGCCGAATACGCCGTTGGGGAGGAGTCCTTGTCATGATCACCAACTCTTGTGGAATCTTCCTTGCATGCGGCAACTGTCTGAACTGGCCCATGAGTATACGGCCACGGGGGTTGAGGGAGTCCTGGATTAGGGGGTGTCCGGATGGCCGGACTATGACCTTTGGCCGGACTCTCGGACTATGAAGATACAAGATTGAAGCCTCCGTCCCGTGTCCGGATGGGACTTTCCTTGGCGTGGAAGGCAAGCTTGGCGATACGATATGAAGATCTCCTCCCATTGTAACCGACTATGTGTAACCCTAGCCCTCTCCGGTGTCTATATAAACCAGAGAGTTTTAGTCCGTAGGACGAACAACAATCATACCATAGGCTAGCTTCTAGGGTTTAGCCTCTTTGATCTCGTGGTAGATCCACTCTTGTACTACCCATATCATCAATATTAATCAAGCAGGAGTTGGGTTTTACCTCCATCGAGAGGGCCCGAACCTGGGTAAAAACATCGTGTCCCTTGTCTCCTGTTACCATCCGCCTAGACGCACAGTTCGGGACCCCCTACCCGAGATCCGCCGGTTTTGACACTGACATTGGTGCTTTCATTGAGAGTTCCTCTGTGTCGTCACCGTCGGGAAGGATGCCGCACCCCGTCTTTAAAGACGGCGCTGTTGCTAAAGGAGCTTTGGCTATCGGCCAAACTCTCCGGCTAGGCAGTTTTTTGATGACCGCCTGTTCGGCCGCCGCGCCGATGATGACCTCTCGGGCCATCGAAAGCAATCTCCACATCAGCTCGGAACTTGCCGAGCAGTTAGATCCAATGGAGCTCTCTTCCCTAAACGAGCTCCTAGATCACATTGCCGCCCTGGGAGTCGCTACAGATTACGGCCAGATTGGGCTTAAACCCGATCCGAGAGAGATCGACTCTCCCCAACTCACCAACCACGTTGAAGTGGTGGAAGAACAATGCGGCGAATCTTCGCCCGTCCTAAGGACCATATGTGTCCGGATTCCCGACCCCTCCAAGCCGAACGCCCGCGGAGGGGAGGATGTTGCCCAAGCCCTGAACCTAAAGTCAGGCAGCAGGCTTGATTCATTGAATAATGTCCAAGAAAACAAGCTTCCGAATTCGGAAATTTCTTGGCCCCTGATCTTATATCGGGCGAGGTTCCGGATTTAAATCCACCCGCCCACCCAAATATAAGGGATCTATCCCAAATACGGCAAGAGCCCAGGGAAACAATACACCACTACTGGGCCAGATTCCTCCTGGTTATGAACATGATAAAGGACTGCCGTGAGAAAGACGCAATTTCATTCTTCTGTAACAAGTGCACGGACATCGGAATCCTCAACGCCATAAGTCGCCGCAAAATTACACGCTTCGGCGACTTGACATCCATAGTACGAAAGTATTGTGCGACAGAAAGCGTTCGGAAAACCGAAACTAAATTCTGGGACAATCCGGCCCTGAATACAATACCAGTCCGAAACAAAAGGGCGCATTATCACCAGGCACCTGAGACAAACAGCAAAAAACAAAAACCCTCTACAGGGTATGGGACCGTACTGGAGGGATGGCTCAATGGACCCTGTAATTTCATAGTTCAGGGGAAGTCACACCAACTCACAGCCTTAGAGCATGTTGAATACTCCGGCAGGTGGCCAGAAGTGGCGAGGAGCTTCTAACTCCAGAATCCGCAGAGTACCACCCCAGAAACGCCAGTACGGTGTCGACAGTCTTCAAGACTTTCGCATCAAACAATGCGAGGAAATGAACGCTCCGCAACCATACCGAAGTCTACCAAGTAGCAACAATAAACCCATGGAGTGACACGGTTATTACCTTTAATGCCAGTGACGAACCTAAATTCCGAACAGCCCGAGCACCAGCCGCATTGGTCCTCGGTCCGATAGTGGACGACTTCCGACTTACAAAGGTACTCATGGACTGCGGCAATGGACTTAACCTCATATACGAGGAAACCATGCGAAAAATGGAAATAGACTAGAGCCGCATTGAGCAAAGCAGCACAACCTTTAGAGGAATAATACCTGTCACGACCGGTCTTTCAATAAAATACTTATTGAGAAATCGATCTCTTGATTCCAGTATAGGAAGAGTTATCCTTACTGGTAGACAAATACTTGAATACCGAAGACGAGTAGCATCAAATATATTACAGGGTTGAGCTGAGGATGCTCAACAATTTATTACAAACACGCCAATATTATACATAAGGGCGGTTATGACACAGAGGTGTGGTGACATGTTACTAGCTCGAGATAAAAGTGGTGGTGGATAACTTGACTTCTAAACTGGCAGCTCATCGAGCGTCGAGGTGAGGCTCGATGAATTTATTTCTGGGGTGGCGGAAGTGGATATAATACAGTGACCAAATGCAGAATCACACGGGACTGACTGGGACTCCTCTAGGCGTCGGACTCGCTATCGAACTCTTCATCCATGAGATCGCCTTCAACAACATCTGGCCAAATCAACAAGCCAGGTGAGTACTTTGAAAGTACTCACAAGACAGTTCGGACCAAAGATATAACAAATGCATGCATGAATGCGTCATGAGCAGAAATAAAAATAATGCTCATTCCAATAATAAGAATTTGCACGACATGATAAGTAAAACAAATAACTGAAACCGATCAGGTGTCTGGAGCGACGCCTCGAAAGGTAAACAAAATAAAAATCATGCCGCAGTCGGGTGTCTAAGCAACACCACAGAAAGGGCTTACACTGAAGAGTAAAAGACAAGCGTGCCACAGTCGTACGTCTGGACGACATCGCAGAAAGGGCCTTTATTTCAAAATATATAACAAGCGTGCCACAGTCGGACGTCTGAGCGACATCACAGAAAGGGCTTATATTGAAAATAAATAACAAACGTACCACAGTCGAACGTCTAAGCAACGTCACAGAAAGGGCTTAAATTGAAAATAAATAACAAGCGTGCCACAGTCGGACGTCTGAGCGACGTCACAGAAAGGGCTTATATCAAATGTAAATATCAAGTGTGCCACAGTCGGACGTCTGAGCGACATCACAGAAAGGGCTTATATCAAATGTAAATATCAAGTGTGCCACAGTCGGACGTCTGAGCGACATCACAGAAAGGGCTTATCTCGGATGTAATTATCAGATTATTCCATCCACAAGAATAAACTTTTAACCGGACTTAACACTCCTGTAGTCCACCGGAGTTTTGTCACTGGGACTGACATTTGACAAGATAAGATTATCACAGTACTTGGACATGTACAAGATGATTTAAAGGATTTGTGGCTCTGCAGAGTTTGTACTAACTGTCCACAGCCAATGGATTTCCGTAGTCATGAAGGACTAGTTCTATTTACGGTATTTCGGTAGAAACCCATTTGACCAGTACACACCCATTCCACCTCACGATGCCAGGAATCACCCTAGACATCGTACAAGAAAAACTTTGAGATGGGGAGGTCACAACCTCGAATAGCATGGGATCAAATTTCTATACGCGCGCTCTAAGGGGTGCCCCCCTCTCAATCCCAACCGGAAACACCCATGCCCCCTGACCGGATGACGGGCTTTAATCCAGGGCCATGGAACCCTCATCCCAGCCTCTCTATTTGGTGTGTACCAGGAAAACGGTTTGCAACTTACTAAGCCATATTCCTTGCGGAAAACATGTGGCAGTACAGGAAAGGAAATGAATGGGAATGTGACTTGATTCACGATGACACTGAAGTCAAATAGACGGGCATAGGACTGGCATGCCACAACACTGCCATCTTACCCATCCTCATGCCATCACATGGCCATGCAAATATGTATCCAAAAACATATGGATTTCCGAAACTCACTTTCCACTTCTTTGCATGAAATATAACATTCAAAGAAGTGTTCATAAACATGCCATGAAACTCCTAAATGGAAACATGCAACAAACACTCATCATATCAAGAGTTCAAACATGCTTGCCTGGTTCGGAGTAGTCGGAGTCTAAATTGGTGAAGTTCGCGGCTCCGTCACCTCCTTCGGTATCTACGGTATACAAAAATACACGCGCTATCGTAAATACCGTGAGGTGTACAGAAATATACCAAATATTTTTCAAGTAAATCTGATAAAAAACTAGAGAAAATTTTGAAGAGTGCAGAAAAAGAATCATTCAAAAATCCTTTTCTGTTTAAAAGTTATAAGTGTTTTGGTCCAAGGACCTCTCTGTGATGAAACAGAAACTTCCCAGGGGGCTAAGCAGAAAAGTCCAGAAAACGATTCAAACTGGAAAGCGCATTTTGTCAGAATACGCTTTCAGAAGACGGTTCATTTAATAAGAATGAGAGACTGATAGGCGGGTCCCACCCGTCAGGTTTAAAAATTTAAAAGAGGAAGACGGAGCTCGTCGGCGCCCGAGGGCTGCGGTGGTCGCCGGCAGCGATCCACGGCGAGGCAAGGGGATCTGGTGGTACCTCCGTGCTCAGTGCATCATTCCGTGTCGGTGGGTGGTGGTGGTGGTCGCCGGCGAGCACTGTGTCGATGGCGGCCCTGGCTCCGGCGGACGGCGGTTCGGGAGGGGTTGGCTCTCGCCGGAGAGTGCTGCGAAGGGCAAATTGAAGTGGGGGTTAGACTCCTGGGTGCTCGAGGGGGTTGCTGACGAGGTTAGGACGCCGGGGACGGCCTCACCGGAGTGAATCTATGTGGAGGCCGAGGCGGAATGGGGCGGCCGGAGTTGGGGGAGGAGACCTCCTCGAGGTCCTTCCAGTGGCCTGGCGGAGTGTTGGGGAGGTGCAGGGAGGGTGCGTGCTCGAGGGCGAGCTCGGGGCCCCTTTTTATAGGCGATCCGAGGTGACGGCCGTGAATGGAGTTCTCCGACGAAGGTTACGGCGGCGCAGGGCTTGGTCGGGGTAGTTTAGCGGTTGAGCTTCAACGTGGAGGTCTACAGGCTCCATTTAGGCACTAAACGCGCTAGGATTAGAAGCTT
>NC_041383.1:167637493-167719946 GCF_002162155.2 Triticum dicoccoides
TCGGAACGGGGCGGCGTGGGCCCGTCGGCGGCAGAGGGCGTGCCCAGTGCTTGCCGGCCACGGCGACGGTGCAACGGGGGTGCGCTGGCGTGCATGAGCCACGCGGAGGGCCAGGGAACGATGGGCGGCGACGGGTGGCGTGGCGAGCGGGCTCGGGCCCTCGCTGGCCGCCACGGGTGGCGCAGCCACCACACAAACTGCCAACGCCGGCGAGGCTAGCCGCCACCGACGCCTGCATCCGTCCAAGGGGGCGTACGGTGCTCCCGCCAGGGAGGAGAGGCCGTGCGCAATGCTCCAGGGCGCACTGTTGGCAGGTGACCAGACTCTGACGAATCTGAACTTACTGAAACTCTGAATTTTTCTGAAGATGCAAAGTAACAGTGCAAGCCAGGTGTTCGACAGAATGATTTTGGCATGTTGAGATTTTTCCTTGAGCTGATTTTTGGTGGAGTGGCCTCTCATTGCAACTGGGGGCTGCCTGAATTTTGGTGGAATTTTTGGAGAAGTGGAGATATGAATTTCACCAAATTTGACAAATCTGGTCCAAACTTGCAGAAGCTGAAACTTAAAAATTTTGAAACGAAGAAGAGTGGATCTTGATGGTTCTAGGTTGTGGGTGCTAGGGACTATCCAGAGGAGTTGATTTGAGATCAAAGCTCAAAGGCATTAAGGTACTTGCTTTGCAAATCACCTAGGCTCAATATAAAGGACAGAATTGTTTTGGGGAAAGAATTAAATGAAATAAAATCCAAAGAATGAGTTGGACTTGTTGGGACATAATATTAGGATTGTCCCAAAGTGGGAGGAGGGGTTTTGGGAGGGTTTAACCACAAGAGGAATGGTAAAAACAAGAATTGATGAAAACCAGAGAATAGCCCAAAACCAAAAAGATTTCTTTTTAGAAGAAACTAAATCAAAGAAATGCTTTTGAGAAGGAAAACTCAGAAGAGAGGTTTTTAAGAAGGGTTCAAATGACCTTCTTCAAACCAAGCAAGGCTCTTGCTGAAAACAAAAACAAAAAAAAATTGGAGTGTCACAATACCAAGCCGGGAAGCGTGCTGTTCAGGGAAAATCACACTGGATGTGGTGTTCGGCACGCTGGATAATTACAGATCCGAGGAGGTCACATTTCAAGTGGCCCCGTTTAGCAATGGATACCACGCTCTGTTAGGGCGAGAAGCCTTCACAATTTTTCAAGCTATACCCCATTACGGGTACATGAAGCTCAAAATGCCCGGACCCAACGGAATCATCACTCTTGCTAGTGATCCAGACACAGCGCTCCGCGCCGAAAACAAGACAGGCGCACTGGCCCTGGAGGCATTATCCGAAGCCCTAGCGGCCGAGGAACTAACTACGTTGCGCTCCACGGTGGACAGGGACGATGTGATACTAGATAAGAGATCCAAGTCCACCTCTTTTAAACCAGCGGACGAAATAGTCAAATTCCAAGTCCATCGAACGGACCCCACAAAAATGGCCTCCATCGGGGCACAACTAAAACCCGATGTAGACGCTGCACTCAGAGAATTCCTGCGAGAAAATTGCGACATTTTTGCCTGGCACACTTCAGACATGCCAGGAATCCCATGTAGGTTGGCCGAGCACAGCCTGAACATCCTAAAAGGGTTCAAGCCCGTTAAGCAGACTCTTCAGTGTTTCTCTGAACCGAAGAGACAAGCCATGGGAGAGGAGCTAGCAAATCTACTAGAAGCCGGATTCATCAGAGATATAAAACATCCGGACTGCTAGCAAACCTGGTGATGGTACCAAAGAAGGACAAATCCTGGTGCCTATGCGTCGATTTCAAAGACCTAAATAAGGCCTGCCCAAAGGATCCCTTCCCCCTCCCCCGAATTGATCAAATCATCAACGCGACTGCAGGACATGATTCATTGTGTTTCCTCGATGCATACTCTGGCTACCACCAAATCAAGTTGGCAGAGTCAGACCAAGCCTCAATGGCATTCATCACCCCATACGGCCCATTCTGCTTCAACATGATGCCCTTCGGGCTCAAAAACGCCGACGCAACATATCAGCGCATGATTCAGACATGTCTGGCCAACCAGATCGGCAAAACAGTTGAAGCGTACGTAGATGACGTGGTCGTCAAAACCAAACACGTCGATACTCTAATACACGACTTGAGGATCACATTCGACAATCTCCGAGCATATGAAATTAAGCTCAACCCGGAGAAATGATTTTTCGGTGTACCAGCCGGAAAGCTCTTGGGCTTCATCGTATCCGCTAGAGGAATTGAAGCAAACCCAGCCAAGATCTGAGCTTTGTCACAATTGGATATCCCAAAAGACCTCAAACAAATACAAAAATTGACTGGATGTGTGGTGGCTCTAAGCCGCTTTATATCCCGCTTAGGAGAAAAGGCATTACCCCTTTATCGCCTCCTGCGACGCACCAAACACTTCGAGTGGACGGATGCCGCTACGGCCGGACTCGACGAAATCAAAGCCATATTGGCAAAAAATCCGGTCCTGGCCGCGCCCAACACGGGCGAACCAATGCTATTATACATCGCGGCAACCCATCAAGTTGTAAGCGCGGTGCTTGTTGTCGAACGAGAAACGGACGGACACAAGTTCCCTCTCCAAAAATCAGTTTACTACGTGTCCACTGTCCTAACCCCATGCAAGTCACGGTACCCGCATTATCAAAAGATAGCATACGCTGTGTTCATGGCATCCCGGAAGCTGCGACACTATTTCCAAGAGTGTTCAATAATAGTAGCCTCCAAAGTACCTCTTAATGACATTATAAACAACCGCGACGCAACAGGCCGGATTGCCAAATGGGCCATTTAGCTCCTCCCGTTCGACATAACTTACAAGGCAAGGCGAACTATTAAGTCGCAGGTTTTGGCCGACTTCATCGCTGAATGGACTGAAGCCGAGCTCCCTAAAGAGTACAGCGCATATTCCAACTAGATCATGCACTTCGACGGCTCCAAAATGTTGGCTGGCCTGGGGGCTGGCGTCGTTCTGACGTCCCCAACCGGAGATATAGTCCAATACGTACTTCAGATAATGTACACGGACTCCAACAACGCGGCCGAATATGAGGCCCTTCTACACGGTCTCCGGATGGCAGTCTCCATGGGCATTCAGCGCCTAGAGGTCCGCGGGGATTCAAACCTCGCGATATCCCAAATAAATGGAGACTTTGATGCCAAAGATCCGAAAATGGCAGCTTATCGCAACGCCGTCTTAAAGATGTCAGCCCGGTTTGAGGGGCTCAAATTTCACCACATACCCCGGGAGAATAACCAGGCAGCAGACGTGTTGGCACGCATTGGCGCAAAGCGCAAAACCGTCCCTCCCAACATCTTCCTAGAGAGGCTATTCAAGCCATCCATGTCATGGGAGGGAGAGTCCGGAAACAATAGCCCGGACACAACCACACTGCCCCTCACCGAACATTCTGACACAGTTGGTGGCTCCGCCAACGAAACAACACCGTCAGCCCACACGATAATGGCAGTCATTGCCCCGTGGACAGAACCATTCCTAGCCTACTAACTAGGCAGGAACTTCCCGAGGACCAAAACGAGGCCCGCTGCATAATGCAGCGATCTAAAGCCTATAAAGTCCACGAGGGAGAGCTTTATAAGATAAGCACAACAGGAGTCCTTCAAAGGTGTATCTCCGAAGAGGAAGGGCGAAACCTTCTGGCTGAAATTCATGCCGGACTCGAAGGGCTCCATGCCGCAGCCCGGGCGCTTGTAAGTAAGTCCTTCCGTACCGGATTTTATTGGCCGATGGCCCGGGCAGACGCTCAGGACTTAGTGCAGCGATGCGTCGGTTGCCAATTATTCGCTAACCAAAGCCACATGCCGCCTACCGCCCTACAAACCATACCCATTACCTGGCCTTTTGCGGTCTGGGGGCTTGACATGGTTGGACCCCTCAAAGGAGGAACCCACAAGCAAAAATATCTACTGGTCATGGTGGACAAATTCACCAAATGGGTAGAGGCCAAGCCTGTAAAGACGGCCGAATCCGGACCGGTGATAGACTTCATATCCGGGGTCGTACACCATTACGGCATCCCCCACAGCATCATAAGTGACAGTGGCACAAACTTCACGGCCGATGAAGTTAAACTCTGGTGCAAGAACATGGGTGAGAGAGTCCTGGATTAGGGGGTGTCCGGATAGCCAGACTACCATCATCAGTCGAACTATCATCGGCCGGACTATCATCATCGACCGGATTCCAAGACTATGAAGATACAAGATTGAAGACTTCGCCCCGTGTCCGGATGGGACTTTCCTTGGCGTGGAAGGCAAGCTTGGCGATACGGATACGTGGATCTCCTACCATTGTAACCGACTCTATGTAACCCTAGCCCTCTCTGTTGTCTATATAAACCGGATGGCCCTAGTCCGTAGGACAACAACAACAACCATTACAATCATACCATAGGCTAGCTTCTAGGGTTTAGCCTCCTTGATCTCGTGGTAGATCCACTCTTGTAAACATCCACAATATCAATGTCAATCAAGCAGGACGTAGGGTTTTACATCCATCAAGAGGGCCCGAACCTGGGTAAAACATCGTGTCCCTCGTCTCCTGTTACCATCCGCCTAGACGCACAGTTCAGGACCCCCTACCCGAGATCCGCCGGTTTTGACACCGACATTGGTGCTTTCATTGAGAGTTCCTCTGTGTCGTCACCGATAGGCTTGATGGCCTCTTCAATCGACAACGACGCAGTCCTGGGTGAGACTTTTCTCCCCGGACAGATCTTCGTATTCGGCGGCTTCGCACTGCGGGCCAATTCACTTGGCCATCTGGAGCAGATCGAAAGCTACGCCCCTGGCCGTCAGGTCAGGTTTGGAAGCCTAAACTTCACGGCCGATATCCGCGGGGACTTGATCTTCGATGGATCCGAGCCGCAGCCGAGCGTGCCGCGCTGTCACGATGGGCACGACCTAACTCTGCCGCCGGACAGCACCTTGGAGGCCGCACATGAATCCGCTCCGACCCATAGTCCGGAGCCGATCGCTCAGATCGAGGACGGATGGCTGGACACCGCCTCGGGAGCTGCAACTTCTACGGCGATGGAGCCGAACACTTATTTTGTCCCGCATAAAGCTCATGACTCCGAGGTGTCGGACTCTCTGCCGGACTCCGAACCTCCTGCGCCCCTGCCAGTCGAATCCGATTGGGCGCCGATCATGGAATTCACCGCTGCGGACATCTTTCAGCACTCACCCTTCGGTGATATCTTAAATTCGCTGAAGCATCTCTCGCTATTCGGAGAGCCCTGGCCGAACTACGGCTACGATGGTTGGGATGCGGACGACGAAGAAATTCAGGGCGAACCCACCACCCACTTCGTAGCCACCGTCGACGATCTAACCGACGTACTCGACTACGACTCCGAAGACATCGACGGTATGGACGACGATGCCGGAGACTATCAAGAACCAGTGCCTACAGGACACTTGAAGACCACCTCGTCATACGACATATATATGGTGGACACCCCAAAAGATGGGGACGGCGAAGAAGCAACGGAGGTCGATTCCTTAAAGAAACAGCCCAAGCGCCGGCATCAGCGGCGCCGCTATAAATCCCGCCACAGCAAGAATAGAGATTCCGGCACAGGAGATAATAACACCCCAGAAAGTGCCGAAGACAACCCCCTCCAGCACGATCCAGCGCAGGAGAAGGCAGAAGCAAGCCCTCATGAGAGGGCGGCAGACGAAGAGGTCGAGGATGATAATTACTTACCTCCCTTCGGAGACGAGGCAAGCCTTGACAACGACGAATTCGTCATACCCGAGGATCCCATCGAACAAGAGCGTTTCAGACGCAGGCTAATGGCCACGGCAAACAGCCTAAAGAAAAAGCAGCAACAGCTTCAAGCTGCTCAAGACCTACTGGCCGACAGATGGACCGAGGTCCTCGCGGCCGAAGAGTATGAACTCGAACGCCCCTCCAAAAGTTACCCAAGACGCAAGTTGCTCCCCCGACTAGAGGAGGAAGCATACAAACCTGCATCACCAGTGCACAATACGGCAGACCGACCACCCCGTGGCCGCGACAGAGAGGCGTGCAAGCCCTCCACCAAAACCGTACCCCGGCATCGCTCAAAAAGCATGAAGCCATGGGGGAACGCGCCGGACTTGCGGGATATATTGGAGGACAAGGCAAGACAATCCAGATCTATCTATGGATCACGTGGGTGCCCCAAGACCCACGACGAATACTGTCGTGCCGGATACAACTACTCTGGCCGGGCCGAACACAGCAGACAACGCTCTCTCGAGCTACGTCGCGATATTGCTCAATACAGAGGCGCCGCACACCCACTATGCTTCACTAACGAAGTAATGGATCATCAAATCCCTGAAGGGTTTAAACCCGTTAATATCGAATCCTACGATGGCACAACAGACCCCGCGGTTTGGATTGAGGATTATCTCCTCCATATACATATGGCCCGCGGCGATGATCTTCACGCCATCAAATATCTCCCGCTCAAGCTTAAAGGACCAGCTCGGCATTGGCTTAACAGCCTGCCCGCAGAGTCAATTGGATGCTGGGAAGACCTGGAAGCCGCATTCCTCGACAACTTCCAGGGCACGTATGTGCGACCACCGGACGCAGATGACCTAAGCCACATAATCCAGCAGCCAGACGAATCGGCCAGGCAATTCTGGACACGGTTCTTAACAAAGAAAAATCAAATCGTCGACTGTCCGGATGCAGAGGCCCTTGCTGCCTTCAAACATAACATCCGCGACGAGTGGCTGGCCCGGCACCTAGGACAGGAAAAGCCGAAATCCATGGCAGCCCTCACATCACTCATGACCCGCTTCTGTGCAGGAGAGGATAGCTGGCTAGCTCGCAGCAACAACCTCAGCAAAAACGCTGACAGTCCGGATACCAAGGACCGCAATGGCAGGTTGCGTCAAAACAAACACAAACACCGCATTAACGGCGACAGCAATGAGGATACGGCAGTCAACGCCGGATTCCGAGGCTCCAAGCCCGGTCAACAGAAGAAGCCATTCAAAAGAACCACTCCAGGCCCGTCCAATTTGGACCGAATACTCGACCGCTCCTGTCAAATACATGGAACCCCCGAAAAGCCAGCTAACCACACCAACAGAGATTGTTGGGTATTCAAGCAGGCAGGCAAATTAATCGCCGAAAACAGTGACAAGGGGCTACACAGCGATGAAGAGGAAGAGACCCGGCCGCCGAAAAACAGAGGACAAAAGGGATTCCCCCCTCAAGTTTGGACGGTAAACATGATATACGCAACGCATATACCCAAGAGGGAGCGGAAGCGTGCACTAAGGGACGTATACGCGATGGAGCCAGTCGCCCCAAAATTCAACCCATGGTCCTCTTGCCTGATCACTTTCGATCGAAGAGACCATCCGACCAGTATCTGCCATGGCGGATTCGCCGCATTGGTTTTAGACCCAATCGTCGATGGATTTCACCTCACAAGAGTCCTAATGGACGGCGGCAGTAGCCTGAACCTGCTTTATCAGGATACAGTGCGCAAGATGGGCATAGACCCTTCAAGGATTAAACCTACAAAGACAACCTTCAAAGGCGTCATACCAGGTGTCGAGGCCAGTTGTACAGTCTCAGTTACACTGGAAGTGGTCTTCAGATCCCCGGATAATTTCTGAAGCGAGGAGTTAATCTTCGACATAGTCCCATTCCGCAGTGGCTATCACGCTCTGCTCGGACGAACCGCGTTCGCAAAATTCAACGTGGTGCCGCATTATGCATACCTTAAGCTCAAGATGCCAGGCCCTCGTGGAGTCATCACGGTCAATGGAAACACGGAACGCTCCCTCCGAACGGAGGAACATACAGCGGCTCTCGCGGCAGAAGTACAGAGCAGCCTTTTAAGGCCATTTTCGAGTCCGGCCGTTAAACGACCGGACACGGCCAAACGGGCCCGGAGCAACATCAACCAAGACCACCTGGCACGTTCCGAGCACGCGTAGCAATGCGGCCTCAACCCCAGCCCTCGCACAATTATAAGACAAACTCTCCGCGTACATAATTACGCCCTGGAGATACCATGGGCATAGGGGGAGAGGCACAACCACAACAGACCTAGAGTGCGGTTCGACCACACCAGGGGCTCCCAAGTGTGTGGCTCTTTTTATCTTTTATTTCTTTTTTTTACACAGGACTCTGTCCGGTGGCGAACCTGCCGAACTCATGATGCAACAGCCAGGGAGGGACAAAGGCCGCGATGAACACTCAGGTGGTCTCCATCACGAGCATTAAATTTGTTAAATACACCATTTCGCGGCCTACCCCTGGAGGGAGACGCCTTTAATTCGTCCAATCCCTTGCTTTCCGCACTATTTGTATCATTCCGCACTCATAGCAGATCTTCTCGAATGAAATGCAGCACGTTTTGCTCATAATTGCATTACCTTATATATATATGTTCATTTACGACATGTTGCATCCGTACATTTTGGTACGGCCAAATACACCAGGGGCTTGTGTTCCCCGCATTATGCTGTGATAAAGTCCGCACACTTTCACAAGTGCGGCACCCCGAACTTATAGCATTATATGAATCGGCTCCGAATCATGTCTTGGGTCAATAGTTGGGTTTGCCCGGCTCCCATGTTTGGCACCTTACGTCCCGTTCTATCGGCTAAGGTAGCACTGGGAGAACCACTGCGATTGCGCCCCGGTTGAGCCGGGTTAACGCCTCAGTGGAGAAAGCTAAAACTGACTATCATGATAAGGCGAGAGACTAGTCGTTGTTCGAGAGGTCCTTTCGGGTCCTTAAAGACCTACGCCACTTCGAGCGATGTTCCGGATAATGTCCGATGAATGCGTGGATAGCGCCCCTAATTCGGTCTTCCGAATACTAGGGGCTTCGCCGAAATTTAAAATTATAGAATTCTATGGCTAAGTGAGAGTGTTCAAGCACTATAAGTCCGGTTGCCTTGTTCGTTGTGTTGAGCGCCTCCCTAGATGGACCCAAAAATGGGAACAAGAGTGCTCAAGTTTATCCCGAACACCCCAGCACTCGTGGCATGGGGGCTGAAGCCGACGACTTGCCATCTCTCAGATTTAATAAACGTCCGCACAGAAGGTAATATTTTAAATTAACAAGCGTTGCTTAGCGCATATGAACAAAGTTTTCAGCTTACAGGATAACACATTGTGAATTTACTCAATAATTACATCCCTGGGGCACTCATCCACAATCTTGCGGGCACCCTTCAGAACAGTCTTATAGTACATCTCGGGCGTACGATATTCCTTGCCCACTGGTGGCGTGTTAGTGATTAGCTTCTCCACATTCAGCTTGCCCCAATGCACCTTTGCGCGGGCAAGGGCCCGACGAGCACCTTCAATACAGGCGGAGCGCTTGATAACCTCCACCCAGGGGCACGCATCCAACAACCGTCACACGAGGCCGAAGTAGCTCCCAGGCATGGCCACTCCAGGCCACAGCCGGACTATGAGGCCCTTCATGGCCTGCTCGGCCGCCTTGTGGAGCTCGACCAGCTGCTTCAGCTGGTTGCTAGGGGGCACCGGATGGCCGGCCTCAGCATACTGAGACCAGAAGACCTTCTCCGTTGAGCTCCCCTCCTCGGCTCGGTAGAATGCGGCGGCATCAGACACGCTGCAAGGCAGATCTGCAAACGCCCCTGGAGAGCTCCGAATTCGGGTAAGTAACACGTAATTTACATTCACATGCTTGCTTTGCATGAAAAATGCCTTACCCACCGCTATCTTCCTCACCAACTCAATCTCCTGAAGGGACTTATGGGCATCGGCCTTGGCAGTCTTGGCACTTTCGAGAGCCGAGGCAAGCTCGGACTCTCGAGTCTTTGAGTCATGCTCCAAACTCTCATGCTTTTCCATGAGAGCCTGGAGCTCTTGCTGAACCACCGCCACCCGCGCCTCCTGCTTTTCTCGCTCTGCCTGTTCCGCGGCCGCATTGCGTTCGGCTGCAGACACGGCCTCCTTCAGGGTCGCCACCTCGTTCGTGGTCCCTGCAGTACCCATGTTATCCTTGTTATTTTTTATTGCAACCTAAATCCTTTTCTGTAAGGTACAAGTTCAAAGTGGTGTTACTCATCTTCTTTGTCCTGGAGCTGCTTCTTGGCGCGGCCGAGCTCTTGCTCGGACCGCTCGAGCTCCTGCTTCAAAGCACCAACCTCCGCAGTCAGTGCGGCAGAGATCCTCAGTCCGGCTTTTCTATCCGAACACCGAACCGAGCATCAAGGGATACTGTTTATGCGGTATTACATTGCATATTTTTAACTTCTTACCTCAAAGCCTGATAGAAGGCTACTGCAGGCTTCGGTCAGCCCGCTCTTGGCGAGCTGTACCTTCTGAATCACCGCACTCATAATAGTGCGGTGTTCTTCCTCGATGGAAGCGCTCTGGAGCGCCTCCAACAAATTGTCCGGCGCCTCCGGTTGGACGGCAGCCGCCGGCGTCACGGTCTTGCCCTTCGTGCGAAGGGGCCGCCGGCTGGACTCCGGAACCACTGCGGGTTCTGATGTGGAGTCCGGCGCAAAGTCCGGGAGGCTGCCTTGTGGCGCCTACGGAGCCTCCCCCTGATGGGTCCCTTCTTGGGATTCCACCTCGGCGTCCTCGGTGTCGCGAGGGGTGGAGGCGGTCGGGATGGAATCTACATCCGACGGAGCCAACGACCCGCTCAATGAAGCAAGGAGATCATCCTTGGCCGAACTACAGGAAGCATGCGGCATCAGAATGAGACTATGTGACACAGAAAAAGAAATTATAAATCACTCAGGAATCCGGATACTTACGATCTCGCTGGAGGCCTGGCCCTTGAAGGCCATTCTTCCTTGCCAACGTTGATGTTGGCGGAGCTGTCCGGGGGAATAGTCCTTCCCCTGTTGGACCATTCGGCCTCCCCTGTTGGGGAAGCCTTCCTCTTCCTCTCTCCCTCCTCTGGGAGAGAGTCCTCTTTCTCCTCCTCGTTTTCGGGGGAGGAGTCCGCCCCGGAATCGTCGGATACCTGAAAACGGGAACTCTTTCGAGCACCTGTGGCCTCCTTCTTGGCCTTCTTCTCCGGCACCACGTGCGGTGCCGGAACCAACAGCCTCGCTAGACGGGCGTCTACCGGGTTTTCTGGCATGGGAGATGGGTAGATAATCTGCTCCGCCTTCCTCATCCAGTCCTGTCAAAGGAAAAGGGGAAATTAAAACCCACATAGAGTCAAACTATGAAAAGCAAGTGTCCCGTAAAGGGGTAGAATCACTTACCTCGTCGGCTTGGCGCTGCGAGCGAAATCCGCGATCTTTAGTCGCGGATGCGGGGGCTTCGGCGCCCTTAAACAGCACCCTCCAGGCGCCTTCGTACGTCGTGTCGAAGAGCCCACTCAGCGCCTGGTGCTGTTCCGGATTGAACTCCCACAGTTTGAATGCCCGCTCTTGGCAAGGGAGAATCCGGCGGACGAGCATGACTTGGACCACGTTGACCAGCCTGAGCTTCTTCACCAGCTTCTGGATACAGGCTTGGAGTACCGTCAGCTCCTCCGAACTACCCCACAGCAAGCCCTTCTCTTTCCAGGAGGTGAGCTGCTTGGGGATACCAGATCTGAACTCGGGGCCGCCGCCCACTTAGGGTCGCGCGGCTCGGTGATATAGAACCACCCCGATTGCCACCCCTTGACGGATTCCACGAAGGCCCCTTCAAACCAAAGGACATTGGGCATCTTGCCCAACATGGCGCCTCCGCACTCCGCTTGAGTGCCCTTCACTACCTTCGGCTTGACATTGAAGGTCTTGAGCCACAAGCCGATGTGGGGCTGGATGCAGAGGAAGGCCTCGCACACGACGATAAACACCGAGATGTTGAGGATGAAGTTCGGCGCCAGATCATGGAAATCCAGGCCGTAGTAGAACATGAGCCCCCTGACAAAGGGGTGAAGTGGAAAACCCAGTCCGCGGAGGAAGTGGGGAAGAAAAACGACCCTCTCATTGGGCCTGGGGGTGGGGATGAGATGCCCCTCGTCGGGCAGCCGGTGCGCGATGTCGCCGGACAGGTAGCCGGCGCTGCGCAGTCTTTCGATGTGCTCCTCCGTAATGGAGCAGGTCATCCACTTGCCTCCCGCTCCGGACATAACTGGGGAAGGTTGAGATGGGATGTGCGGGCTTGGGCGCTGGAGCTCGAGTGCGCGGAAATGGATAAGCAAAGGAGGAAGAAGGCGTAGGTGAAAAGGTGAATCCTTATCCCTTATATGGGCGGGCGAAGTCTATGCATCCCCCACCGGCCTGGTAAAACTCGCCTATCCCCCAAGCGTCACCATCAATGACGCGGTTGGGTTACCCACGTCCGTATTGATGAGAATCCTGGATTAAGGGGAACACGATCTCTGCTTCGACAAGACGTGCCAAGGAAACCGCTTCGCTAAATGCGCTTAGGTGGTAGAGTAAAAAATGATTCAAGTAATGGCTTGGTAGTGGCGTGACGTCATGCCGCAAAAAACGTCAGCAGATTGAACTTGTGTATATATTATTCTCTCTACGGTGGAATGTGGAATTTATTTTGCAGAGCCGGACACTATCCTGGTGTTCACAATCTTCTATTATTCGGAGGAGGAACCCGCCTTGCAATGCCAAGCAATATACGCGCCTGACTTATCGTCATTGAAGCCTGGTTCAGGGGCTACTGAGGGAGTCCTGGATTAGGGGGTGTCCGGATAGCCGGACTACCATCATCAGCCGAACTATCATCGGCCGGACTATCATCATCGACCGGACTCCAAGACTATGAAGATACAAGATTGAAGACTTCTCCCCGTGTCCGGATGGGACTTTCCTTGGCGTGGAAGGCAAGCTTGGCGATACGGATACGTGGATCTCCTACCATTGTAACCGACTCTATGTAACCCTAGCCCTCTCCGGTGTCTATATAAACCGGATGGCTCTAGTCCGTAGGACAACAACAACAACCATTACAATCATACCATAGGCTAGCTTCTAGGGTTTAGCCTCCTTGATCTCGTGGTAGATCCACTCTTGTAAACATCCACAATATCAATATCAATCAAGCAGGACGTAGGGTTTTACCTCCATCAAGAGGGCCCGAACCTGGGTAAAACATCGTGTCCCTCGTCTCCTGTTACCATCCGCCTAGATGCACAGTTCGGGACCCCCTACCCGAGATCCGCCGGTTTTGACACCGACAATGGGCATTAAGCTCGACTACGCTTCAGTCTATCACCCTCAAACCAACGGTCAAGTCGAGCAAGCCAACGGTCTCATTATGAGCGGCATCAAACCCAGACTAGTGCGATCCCTCAAGGAATCTAACACGCACTAGGTAGAGGAGCTTGACTCCATACTCTGGGGGCTGCAGACCATGCCGAATCGCACTACCAGATTCACACCATTTTTTATGTTATACGGTACAGAAGCAGTCCTGCCCTACGACATAATTGACTCACCTCACATGCGCATGTATGAAGAAAGAGAAGCCGAGCTCGATCGGTAGGACAGCTTGGACGCATTGGAGGAGGAGCGCGATGTGGAAAAAGCTTGTTCCGCATTCTATCAACAGCAGGCTCGAAGATATCAAAGCAGAGAAGTACGGGCCAAAACTTATAACGTTGGCGAACTAGTTCTACGCCTGCCAGACAAGAAAAAGGACAAACTAAAGCCCAAATGGGAGGGTCCCTTCATAATCGACCAAGTACTGACTGGTGGAGCGTACCGTTTGCGAAACGCATCGGACAACCGACTCGAGCCAAACCCATGGAACGCAGCACACCTACAAAGATTCTACGCCTAGCGCCGGACTCCGTGTTCGTCTCTTTCCTCTGTCCCTTTTTTTATTTTTATTTTTCACATTAGCTGTCTGGCATTTCTCTCCTTCTCTCTACCTTTTTTCTCCCAAGCCCTTAGGGGCTTGCTTGCGCGTTGTTCGCACATACTTGACGCGCCACCCGCGCTCATCATACCTGGGGGCTTCTTTATCAGAAGTTTATATAAATGGGCCTCATGCCCAAAACATGTGTGACACTTCCGCATGAACCTTTTATATACCATTATATGCATCGATATGACTTAAGTTTTGGCCAAGCTGGGTTGCCTGGCTCCTGTGCTTACCCCTACGTTCCCGTTCGTTCGGCTAGGTGGTAAAGGGAGCACCTCTGCGATTGTTACTGCCGGGTCAGCCGGATGTGTACCTCAGACTGGGTGAAGCCGAAAGCTAGCGTTCTTAAGGGAATATTCGGTCAGTGAACTAAAAGATGATTTTTCTTGTTTATCTATCTGCCCCCAGATGCTTTTCTGCTCTTTTTAGTAGTTTGGACATGCACTTTAGGGCATGCCCCCCAGGGAAAGGAACCCCTAACGGAACTATTCTCCTTGGAAGATGTTTCTTACTAACCATGTAATATAACATAACTAGTTGGGCACTTGTCTGCTAAAGCAATTATGACCCCTACGCCTTGTCTCCATGCATGCCCCGGTTCTTACATAATCGAGAGGGTATTCGGACACACTCTGGACTATAGGGTCCAGAGGTCGAAGCGAAAAGGTCCACAATGACAAACGATCTAAAATCCGGCTAGAAGGCATTTTTTCATGTCATTTTAAATTACAGAGTCAATCCGACTCGATATATTCTTCTTCAATACCATCCAACAGGCGGTCTAATTTACAGTCCTATGGAGAATACTTTGCAGCCTGCTCTACCTGGCCATATACTAAGCTGACAGGGATCTCCTTTCCATCAGGACCCATAGGGACGATCTCGGCCATGTGGTTTGGGTCAGCCTTCGTGTACCGAGTCTTCACCATGGCCCAGGCCTCCCTGGCACCTTGACGGCAGGTCGATATCTTCCACAACCGGAAGCGCTGCCGCACTCCCTCCAGCTTCTTTGCAAGCTCCCCAAGGCCTTCGGGCACGAAGAGGGATGGCCACATAGCCTGGACGACGCCCTGCATTGCCTGCCGAACTCGTTCATGCAGTTGCAACAGCTCGGGAAGAAGGTCCCCCATTGAACCGGGCATTTCCTCCGCAGGACGACCTGTCAGCAGACCTACAGACATAGCTCTGTCAATCGACTTCCTCGCCTAATTCTTTTTTCGAAGATTCGTTCAAGCACTTACTAAAAATGCCGCGTCGAAGTCGCCGATTCTCCTTTACGGAAGCAGACAGCTAAATACGAACATCCTTTAGTTCCTCGCCCAACTGGGTATTGACGTCTTGAAGTTTGTTCTTCTCTTGCCTCACCCTCGTCAGCATGCTCTCGCCAGCCTTTAGTTGGCGTAGGAGTTGTTGCTTGTCCGGATTTACTCCGGCCCCATCTGCACTATTATTGTCAGGGTTGCACACATGCCGCACTTCACAACGGAATTATCTTTCGAAGCATATATTACCTGAGGGGTTCCCCTTGGCATTATCTGAAGCGGCCAGTGCAGCCTCGAGTTGGGACTTGCACTCTTCAAGCTCCTGGGACAGTTGCGTGTTCTTCTTTGTAAGACCCTGCATAGCATATGATCCTTAAAATAGTTATCTTAACTATTTCAAGTCTCGGGGGCTACTGACATATATAACCTTCAATTTTACTCACCTGTATGTCTTTTACATACTGCTCTGTGGCTCTAGCTAGACCATCTTGAGCGGCACGGAGGTACGCATCTCCTGTATTAAAGGCATCCAACGCCTCTGGGGGAAAACATGCGTCACGAAGAACAGTACGGCGACGCCTGTGGTTCATGGCACTCTCCACCTCTGAATTGGTGGCAGATAGCCCGTCTGCATCCTCTATCGGAGGAACGCCTGAGGCGCGCCCCGTGTCCGCCTCCGCTTCCGGACCCGGCCTTGAATCTTGGCCGGTGGATATAGTCCGGCGGGCTCTCTTCTTTCTAAGAAGAGCATGAACGTTAGTATGACTTGAGGGCATAAACCCTAGACGTTAAATTTGCACGCTGTACTGTTGCGCCGGAATCTCGATCTGGTATGCACTTCTTTTTGGCCCGCCTGGCTCCAGCGGCCCTTGTTGGCCGCCCACCGCGGGCCCGGCCTTCTGCCACAAGGATTTCCCCTGCGAAACGAAACACTATTAGTTCACGGCATTCACAATAAAGCATGGATGGATCTCCTTGAAAGTATCGGGACTTCGGTCTCGGTTACCTTTGAGGATGGAAGTAGTCTGGGATAGTCGGCCGTAATGGCCACTAAGGTGTTGTCCTTACTCAATTGATGAAACACCCCATCAATTAACTCCACACATAAGTCCGGGTCCTCTTGGGAGTCCGGATCGAGGGACCATTCCGGGTCCTCGAGTTGTGGAGGAGGGCTGTTTATATCCTTCACAGTTTGGCGCAGCTCCTGCGTTAACATTGCTAGACTAAGTACTCAATTATGGAAATTTCGAAAGCGGGTAGGCAAGTGAAAATGTTCGCTCACCCAGCTTGGAGGATTGTACATGGAGAATCTGCCCCGTGGGTTGACCCGGAGGAATTCCTCTTCTTCTCCCTTGTACAAAGCGGATAAGATCTTCGTTAGAGTGGCAGCCAAATCCGGCCCCTTGCGACCGCACCGGGTGGAGTCGTCCTCCCTATTGAAATCCCACATGGGGTGGCCTCTGTACTGAAGCAGCTGCACCCCCCGCGTAATGCATGTGGCCATGACCTCGATCATGGTCAATCCGGAATGAGCCAGCAATCTTATCCGGATCATCAGGTAAAGGACGTCCATGTCAGTTTCCCTCTGAGGGTTTCGTGGGAGCCAGCTCAGGCGTTTCTTCAATGGAGCCTTATTAAACTCAGGAAGGCCGATCCGAACAGGGTCCGGCAGGGGGACGTCGTCCATATAAAACCATTCCGAAGGCCAGTCCTCGGACGCCTTCTTTGGGGTACCGGATAGATATCCGGTCCCGGCGATGCGCCATTGTTCGGCTCCGCCCACTTGATAAATTGACCCCTCCTGAGAACGGGGCACGAGGCAGAACAACCTCTTCCACAGCGCGAAATGGGCCTCAACGCCCAAAAACAGCTCGCAGAGGGCCACGAAGCCCGCAATATGCAGAATGGAGGCAGGCGTGAGGTTGTGTAGCTGGAGGCCGTAGAACTCCAGCAACCCTTGGAGAAACGTGGATTGGAAATCCGATTCCTCTTATTAAAAAAGGGACTAGGCATACCCGCTCTCCTTAAGAGGGATTGGGGACGCTCTCCGCCTGCTCTCCGCTGCTATAGGTGGCAATCCCGGCTCGAACTGGGACCATATATGCTGGGGGGTGGAGCCCCTTGGACTGAAGCACGACTAGCTTGCTATGCGGGACGGAACACCGCTCCCAATCTCTAGGCGAGGGCTGGAGAGGCGAGAGGAGAAGCTGCTCCGACCGGCCATGGTGGAATGGATCTCTGACAAAAGCGCTCTGATGGATACTCTCGGAGGAAAGGTGGTGTGAATTGGATCTGAATCCCCGTCTCTTTTATGGGCGTCTCATTGACGCAACTGGGGGGGTAAATGAAAAAAACCCTGGCTTTTCGCATTCGTTTGACACGTGGAAGATGGTCATTATTGGGCACAGAAGTTGAGGAGTACAGAATGCACTGGAAGCCGGACACTATTCGATGGGTACATGGGATTTGGAGAAGAACCCGCCTTGCAATGCCGAAGACAAACTTGCGCGCCGGACTTATCGTCATTGAAGCCTGGTTCGGGGGCTACTGATGGAGTCCTGGATTAGGGGGTGTCCGGATGGCCGGACTATGACCTTTGGCCGGACTCCCGGACTATGAAGATAAAAGATTGAAGACTCCATCCCGTGTCTGGATGGGACTTTCCTTGGCGTGGAAGGCAAGCTTGGCGATACGATATGAAGATCTCCTCCCATTGTAACCGACTCTGTGTAACCCTAGCCCTCTTCGGTGTCTATATAAACCGGAGAGTTTTAGTCTGTAGGACGAACAACAATCATACCATAGGCTAGCTTCTAGGGTTTAGCCTCATTGATCTCGTGGTAGATCCACTCTTGTACTACCCATATCATCAATATTAATCAAGCAGGAGTAGGGTTTTATCTCCATCGAGAGGGCCTGAACCTGGGTAAAAACATCGTGTCCCTTGTCTCCTATTACCATCCGCCTAGACGCACAGTTCGGGACCCCCTACCCGAGATCGCCGGTTTTGACACCGACAGGGGTCCTCGGCCCAATCTAACTGATCGGGAGATGACGTGGTGAGTACCCCCTAGTCCAGGACACCGTCAACAGGAGCCCGTGTAGAGGGCTGGTTGAACAGTAGCTGGTGGAGTAGCGCGCGTTGGAGGCTGGATGAATAGGAGCCCATGGATGAACAGTCGTAGGTGGTTGCTGGAGGAGGTCGATGGTGGATGAACAGTCACGGCTGGAGGCTAGAAGAGGTCGACGATGGAGATGAACAGTATCCCGTGGAGTCCCGTTTTGTGGTGCGCCACACCCCTCCCGATGAACAGGACCCTGTTTCGACTGTAGCACTCCAACACAAGTCTGTTTCCTCCGTTTTGTGGTATGCCACACCCCTCCCGATCAACCGGACCCCGTTTCGACCGTAGGAGGTCCAACACAATTACATTTCCTCCGTTTTGCGGTACGCCAGACCCCTCCCGATGAACAGGATCCCATTTCGAACGTGGCCGGTCGAACACAAGGTCGTTTCCTCCGTTATGCGGTACGCTAGTCCTTGTTTCCATCGAACGTTCTGTCCAAACCCTCCCGATGAACACGACGACGCATTCCATTCTGACCCAGCCGGTTGGCTCCCCATGAACACGACGATGACGCCATTTCTCCGTTCCGACCCAGCCATGTACACGATGCCTGGCCATACGTATGCGCAAGTAGGCGTTCAAGACGTCGCCCGTATGTATCTACGTGGCCGTATTTTCTTTCTTGCACACTGGCCGCTATATGTACGTGTACATGCTACATGCGCGCCTCTACATCGACTAGTATGTACATAGACGTTCACGACCCGAATGACAATGCTACGTACGCTTCGACCAGGTGGGTCCCAACTGTTAGGCACTTCCTTGTGTGCAAAGATGTAGATGGTGGGTCCCACCAGTCAGGGGGTGAATCATTTTTTTTGCCCGGACGCACTTCCTTGCATGCGAAGATGTAGCTGGTGGGTCCCAGCAATCAGGGGGAAATGTTTTTTTCGCAAAATACGGTGGCACGTCCGGTGGGTCCCTGCTGTCAGGTGGAGGAATAATTATTTTGTGCGTAATAAGGAGGCACTTCCTTGCGGTCGTCGTGGACCCAACTGTCAACCTCTCCACGTACAGTACACTTACGATGGAAGTCATTCCTTGACCACTTTGACCACGCCGCGCTGATAGTACCAGGGCGGTGGACGACGGGGAGGCCTAGGAAGGGGACGACACAGAGCCGGGGAAGACGCGGCAGTGGAAGCCCGCGCGGAGAGGAGTACGAGGGTTCACTGGTTCGGCTGCGGTGTGAGGCTGTCGTCGCCGCAGGGCCTGGCCAGTGGTGGGAATAGTAGGGGGCTATGAGGCCTCCGCGACAACCCAGCCAGCCACGGGAGGCAGGAGCATGCGGCACGATCGGCGCTGCTTTGGGCGGCTGGAGCAAGAAGACCAGAGGTTGAAGAAGCACTACGGCCGTTGGATGGACATCGTATGATCACTGGAGCTAGAATCATTCATATTGACTAAGTTGACAAATCCCTCCGTCCCATCAACTTATTAGGCCCACAAGTCAGCCTCCCACCAAGGTGGGTCCCAGCTAGCAGGGGGAGTATTCATTTTTTTGTGCGTAATAAGGAGGCACTTCTGGTGGGTCCGAGCTGACAGCGGGGGGAACGTTTTTTTCGCGAAATACGGTGGCCCGTCGATGGGTCCCAGGAGTCAGGGGAAATGTTTTTTTCATGAAATACGTGGCCCATCCGGTGGGTCCCTGCTGTCAGGTTGAGGAATAATTATTTTTCGCATAATGAGGCACTTCCTTGTGGTTGTCGTGGACCCAGCGGTCAGCCTCTCCACGTACAGTACTCTTCTGATGGAAGTCGATCGTTGACCACATTGACCACTCCGCGCCGAGAGCACCACGGCAGTGGACAACGGCGAGTAGGAAGGGGACGACATGGAGCCGGGGAAGACGCGGCAGTGGATGCCCACACGGAGAGTAGTACGAGGGTTCACTGGTTCGGCTGCGGTGTGAGGCTGCCGTCACCGTAGAATAACAAGGGGTGTGTGTGAGTGGAGGGATGGCCTGGCCAATGGTGGGAGTAGTATGGGGGCGGTGAGGCCTTTGCGGAAGCACAGCCGATCACGGGAGGCAGGAGCAGGCGGCACGACTGGAGCTGCTTTGGGCAGCTGTAGCAAGAGGACGAGAGGTTGAAGAAGCACCTCGGCCGTTGGATGGACATCGTACGGTCACTGGAGCTAGAATCATGCATATTGACTAAGTTGACAAAGCCCTCCGTCCCCGTCAACTTAGTAGGCCCACTATACTGGGTCCCAGCTAGCAGGGGGGTATTCATTTTTTTGTGTAATAAGGAGCCACTTCCTTGCGTGCAAAGATATAGCTGGTGGGTCCGAGCTGTCAGCGGCGGTAATGTTTTTTTCACGAAATACAGAGGCCCTTTCGGTGGGTCCCGAATGTCAGGTGGAGGAATCATTAATTGCGTGTAATAAGGATTGCAGTTCAACCAAAATTGCAGTCACTTTGTTTGTTTGCCAAATAGCAACGGGCAAACATCTCTGTCTGCACAAATATCAAGCAGCTAGTAAACATATACCCCAGCTTGTATTTTCAGTTTAAACATGTCTCTTCTGCTTAACATCTGTCATGTTTTGCACTAGACAATTTGATACAGTCATGTTTTGCCCGAACAATTTCATACTGAATTGATTTGCTGGTTCAGAGCAGAAATATAGCGCCTATTCTTCATCAGACCAAGGATATCCATGTTAGCAGTGATGGAAGAGGTGAAATCGATACAACCAAAATTGAGCATCCAATCATTGAATCTTGTCCTGCACCTCCAATGTAGGTCCACCCTGTCAATAAATTCACATGCAAACCACAGTATTACTATCTAATGATAGTACAAAAAGAGTAGCAAGATAGTAGCAAACCATGTACCTTCGTAATGAACAACTCATAGTGCCACCAATTGGATATGATGGTTTGGAAGAAAACATGCTCCTAATGTTGAACCAGTTGGACTTTTTGTGTAGTTCCACTAAAATCAAGCATCCCTGTTTGCATAGATATTGAAAGTGTGATTACTGTAAAAATGACACTTGTTGAAGCATAGACTCACAAATATAAGCATTCCAAATTCTTAATGGGAAAAGGTGGCAAGACTGTTTCTAACCACCTGTTTGAAGGAATAAATAAGGCAATAGTGGCTGATGTCAGAAAGGCATATATAGTTCTTTCTGAAAGAATGGTCGACTCCTGACCTTTCCTCTTCTTTTAAGCATATTTTGTGCAGTTCAACTAAAATAAAATGCCATCACCACCTTGACAATTCAGTGACATTATACAAAAGGAAATGACTTAACATTACATCATGATGTCAGGTATGTAGTCGATAGGCATTAGAGACAAACATACAGACCTCCTCCGATAACATAATGAACATTAATTTTAACAATGGTGTGACTAGCTTTACCGGGATAGTTTGAGTGAGCTGTACACCCCTTATTCCTTAATATAAGACGTTTTCACGGTTCAATTTAAAGTACCCAAACATCGTATTTAGAAATACAGGTAGTAGTTTTCTTGAGCACATATCTGGGAAAGCTTGCCACACTTTATTTATGTCCATATGCTAATGCAACACCATTCGAATACTGCAAATATACACTAATCCAGTGGCTAGTGCAATAGTAGAGTAGTTATTTTATTCAGGGTACAGTACAATGGCTTTACTAAACAGATTTCAATAAACTCGAGCACTGGAAGATTTCTATAAGAATTAACAATACAAAATGTAAAGGTAACAAGTTTCAGCATTGGTATACTAGCTGTGCATGAGCATTAAACCAAATACAAAAGTCTGAAGGTAACTAGCATTATTAACTAATGACAGTATAAAAAAATTGCAAACCATGTACCTCCAAGGTAAATATCATTTCGAACTCGTGGGGACCTTAAAAATTGCTATCCCAATCTTGATAATCGATCAAACATAAAAACTTGATCGAACGAATCAAGAGAACAGCCGGAGGAGGAGGTGCCCACTCTTGACCTTTCCTCTTGTCTTCATAACGTTTTGCGCAGTTTAACCAAAATAAAATGACATCAGCGCCTTGGCATTTTGGTGACACTATACAAAAAAATTAACTTATCTCATGAAAGTGAGGTATGTAATCTATAAGCATTACAAGTGCAAAAATCCGAAGGTAGTAACAAGTTTCATCATTGGTATATTGGCTGTGCAACGGCATTAGAATGCCTTAGCTGAAAAATCTTTAATACATCCACAATCAACAACTAACCCTGAAATAATCCAGTGACATTAAATGGCATTGCTTAAATTTATCGGTGGCATTAGACTAAGTGCGGCATTAGTTAAATGTGGCATCACTTTAGTAGTAGCATTGCTTGACTTGACCGCTGGTGTTATACTAACAGCAAAAAAGTGGCAAGAAGAGCATGGGAGGCCCATTCAGACAGTGGGCGCACCAGTACATTGTACCTCCACGGATGCATAGAGTGGTGAGGGAGGTATGGTTGCGCAGAGCAACAAATATCCAGGCAGCATATGTGGATTATGTCCCATTTTTGCTCACTTTAGCCACCTTTTTCCTATGTGAGGACAACAAACCGATTGACCTGGTCATTCTCTATTGCGTTGTCATGCCTTTCTACCCTTCTTCAACCAAGAGACACGAGACACGTTCCTTAGCTACTGATTTTTTCCCTTTTCAACCAACATGCGGGTTCGGTGCCTACTCTCTTGGACAGTACAGTCTCTCTTCCTTTCCTTATTCAACCCAGACATGGATTAGTCTGCATGAAGTAGGGTTTCCTTTAATAGTTCAAATTAAGGTTTTCGTCTACATGACCAGCAGAGCAGAGGATAGCAAATTGGGAAGATGGTGGAGTGGAAAAAGATCCACATGCAGCGACATGGCAGATGGGGCAATAGAACAAGGGTATGGTTCGAAAAGAGGTAGCATACCTGAGGGTCGGCGGGAAGTGGCTTCACTCGTGGTCGTCATCCTCCGCACACACTACGGCAGCGAGCTTGGGGATGGAGGCCATCCCGCGCAGGCGCTAGGTCTGAGAAGACGGCCTTGTCGTCAGTGCGTGACCTCGCTCGCCGATGACGAGTGTGTCAACGCTGCACGTCCTTTTCTTCCCTGGTGGATCTGTGACCACCGGTGAGGAGGGAGGAAGAGGTCGTTATTTAGATCTGGAGAGAGGGTGATAGTGTGAGAAGCAAGTGGGCAGCCCTTAGCAAGAAAGCGTTGAAGCTCCGACCTATATATCTTTTTTATATTACTAGTACTAGAGGTGGAGTAGTAGTAGAGTAGTTTATATTTTCTCTGCATACAGTGCCAGTTAGTCGTGCTTCAAAACTGAACGGCACGCCATTAAAAAATAAAGTCGAGAAATAATGCGGCACTTTGGGCCAATGCGGCCAGATCGCATTTTGCACGAGAAATGACACACCATGTTTCGTTGACATGTGGTCCCATTCCAACATGTTAGTGAGACGACAGTGAGTCCTTTTGTACAATTTCCGAACGGACGTCTATGTAGGCCGGGGCGCCTCTTCATGTACCGTGGCAAACTGGCAACCGTCCACCGACTCTTCGCCTTTCCCTCTCGATTTGGAACTGCTGTCGCACGCTCTTCCTCCCTCCTCCATTTGCCTTCACCCTTCCTTCTGCCATTGTTCAATTGTCTTATCCATGGAGGGAACAGGCCGGAAATGACCCTGTTATTCTTGCCCCGATCTGAAAGATGACGTGGTGGAGGAACTCACTGATCGGTGCGACATCATCACCTCGGCTAGCATGGCAGGTTCATTTAAGATCATTCTCGACTCAACTAATAACATCATTACAAGGAACCCAAGGGTCCAGGAGCGGTTTGATCTCCCATATCTTCTTCGCTATAAACCTATTCGCATGGGCGCGGATGACGGAGGCCTCGCCTTGTGCAAGTTGATTCCGCTTGATAATGATACGTGTGATGTCAAGATGCCATCGCTTAAGGGTAAGGCCTGGGCTGGTGCAAATGACGATTGGGTTGTTTATATTGGGTATAATTGCGAGCGGGAACTTGTGAATGTGTACACTCGTCAGGGGATTCCACTTCCAAAAATCTCAGAGTGCCCTGAGGATGAGCACACAGATGATCTACATGTTGGAAATATGCCCTAGAGGCAATAATAAAATGGTTATTATTGTATTTCCTTGTTCATGATAATTGTCTATTATTCATGTTGTAATTGTATTGACCGGAAACCGCAATACATGTGTGAATACATAGACCACAACATGTCCCTACTAAGCCTCTAGTTGACTAGCTCGTTGATCAACAGATGGTCATGGTTTCTTGACCATGGACATTGGATGTCATTGATAACGGGATCACATCATTAGGAGAATGATGTGATGGACAAGACCCAATCCTAAGCATAGCACAAGATTGTGTAGTTCGTTTGCTAAAGCTTTTCTAATGTCAAGTATCATTTCCTTAGACCATGAGATTGTGTAACTCTCTGATACTGTAGGAGTGCTTTGGGTGTACCAAACGTCACAACGTACCTGGGTGACTATAAAGGTGCACTACAGGTATCTCCGAAAGTGTTTGTTGGGTTGGCATGAATCGAGACTGGGATTTGCCACTCCGTATGACGAAGAGATATCTCTGGGCCCACTCGGTAAAGCATCATCATAATGAGCTCAATGTGACTAAGTAGTTAGTCACGGGATCATGCATTACGGAATGAATAAAGTGACTTGCCGGTACCAAGATTGAACAAGGTATTGGGATACCGACGATCGAATCTCGGGCAAGTAACATACCGATTGACAAAGGGAATTGCATACGGGATTGCTTGAATCCTTGACATCGTGGTTCATCCGATGAGATCATCGTGGAACATGTGGGAGCCAACATGGGTATCCAGATCCTGCTGTTGGTTATTGACCGGAGAACATCTCGGTCATGTCTGCATGGTTCCCGAACCCGTAGGGTCTACACACTCAAGGTTCGGTGACGCTAGAGTTGTTACGGGAAATAGTATGTGGTTACCGAAGGTTGTTCGGAGTCCCGGATGAGATCCCGAACATGGCGAGGAGCTCCGGAATGGTCCGGATGTGAAGATCGGTATATTGGACGAAGGGTATTGGAGTCCGGAATTGTTCCGGGGGTACCAGGTGATGACCAGCGTGTCCGAAAGGGGTTTCGGAGGCCTCGGCAAGCGTTGGGGGCCTTATGGCCCAAGGGGAGGGGGCACATCAGTCCACTAAGGGGCTGAGCGCCCCTCTCACCCCATCTCACGTAACCAGGAGAGGTGGGGAAACCACCCCTAGGGCAGCCACCCCTCCCGGCTTGGGGGGCAAGTTTCCTAGGGGGTGGGGGCGCCCAAACCCATCTAGGGTTTCCCCTGAGGCTGCCGCCCCTCCCCTAGGGAACCCTAGGGCGCCACCCCCTCCTCCCTTCCCCCTATATATAGTGAGGGAGAGAGAGGGCAGCCGCACCCTTCCCTGGCGCAGCCCTCTCCCTCCTCCAACACCTCCTCCTCCGTAGTGCTTGGCGAAGCCCTACTGGAGAACCACGAGCTCCACCACCACCATGCCATCGTGCTGTCGAAGTTCTCCCTCAACTTCTCCTCTCCCCTTGCTGGATCAATAAGGAGGAGACGTCCCCAGGTTGTACGTGTGTTGAACGCGGAGGCGCCGTTGTTCGGGTCTTAGATCGGAATCAACCGCGATCTGAATCGCTACGAGTATGACTCCTTCATCCGCGTTCTTGCAACGCTTCTGCTTAGCGATCTTCAAGGGTATGAAGATGCACTCCCTCTCTCTCTCTCTTGTTGCTATAATCTCCATAGATTGATCTTGGTGATGCGTAGAAAATTTTGAATTTCTGCTACGTTCCCCAACATTGGCATCATGAGCTAGGTCTATGAGTAGTTTCTATGCACGAGTAGAACACAAGTTGTTGTGGGCGTTGATTTTGTTCAATATGCTTACCGTTACTAGTCCTATCTTGTTTCGACGGTATTGTGGGATGAAGCAGCCCGGACCGACCTTACACGTACACTTACGTGAGACAGGTTCCACCGACTGACATGCACTTGTTGCATAAGGTGGCTAGCGGGTGCCAGTCTTTCCCACTTTAGTCGGATCGGATTCGATGAAAAGGGTCCTTATGAAGGGTAAATAGCAATTGGCATATCACGTTGTGGTTTTGGCATAGGTAAGAAACGTTCTTGCTAGAAACCTATAGCAGCCACGTAAAAAACTTGCAACAACAATTAGAGGACGTCTAACTTGTTTTTGCAGCATATGCCACATGATGTGATATGGCCAAAGAGGATGTGATGAATGAAATATATGTGATGTATGAGATTGATCATGTTCTTGTAATAGGAATCACGACTTGCATGTCGATGAGTATGACAACCGGCAGGAGCCATAGGAGTTGTCTTAATTTATTGTATGACCTGCATGTCACTAAATAACGCCATGTAATTACTTTACTTCATTGCTAAATCATTAGCCATAGTAATAGAAGTAATAGTTGGCGAGACAACTTCATGGAGACATGGTGATGGAGATCATGGTGTCATGCCAGTGACGATGATGATCATGGAGCCCCGAAGATGGAGATCAAAAGGAGCAAAATGATATTGGCCATATCATGTCACTATTTGATTGCATGTGACGTTTATCATGTTTATGCATCTTATTTGCTTAGAACGACGGTAGTAAATAAGATGATCCCTCATAATAATTTCAAGGAAGTGTTCCCCCTAACTGTGCACCGTTGCGAAAGATCGTTGCTTCGAAGCACCACGTGATGATCGGGTGTGATAGATTCTAATGTTCACATCCAATGGGTGTAAGCTAGATTTACACACGCGAAACACTTAGGTTGACTTGACGAGCCTAGCATGTACAAACATGGCCTCGGAACACAAAGACCGAAAGGTCGAGCATGAGTCGTATAGTAGATACGATCAACATGAAGATGTTCACCAAAGATGACTAGTCCGTCTCACGTGATGATCGGACACGGCCTAGTTGACTCGGATCATGTATCACTTAAGATGACTAGAGGGATGTCTATCTGAGTGGGAGTTCATTAAATGAACTTAATTATCCTGAACATAGTCAAAAGGTCTTTGCAAATTATGCCGTAGCTCGCGTTTTAGTTCTACTGTTTTAGATATGTTCCTAGAGAAAATTTAGTTGAAAGTTGATAGTAGGAATTATGCGGACTGGGTCCGTAAACTGAGGATTGTCCTCATTGCTGCGTAGAAGGATTATGTCCTTAATGCACCGCTCGGTGTGTTGAACCTCGAACGTCGTCTGTGGATGTTGCGAACATCTTACATACACATTTTGATGACTACGTGATAGTTTAGTAATGTTAAATGGTTTAGAATTGAGGCGCCAAAGACGATTTTTGAAACGTCGTGGAACATAGGGGATGTTCAAAGAGCTGAAATTGGGATTTTAGGCTTGTGCCCATGTCAAGAGGTATAAGACCTCCGACGAGTTTCTTAGCCTGCAAACTAAGGGAGAAAAGCTCAATCATTGAGCATGTGCTCAGATTGTCTGAGTACTACAATCACTTGAATTGAGTGGGAGTTATCTTCCAGATGAGCTAGTGATGTTTTTCCAAAGTCACTACCACCAAGCTACTAGAGCTTCGTGATGAACTATAACATATCAGGGATAGATATGATGATCCTTGAGCTATTCGCGATGTTTGACACCGCGAAAGTAGAAATCAAGAAGGAGCATCAATTGTTGATAGTTAATGAGACCACTAGTTTCAAGAAGGGTAAGGGCAAGAAGGGACACTTCATGAAATGGCAAAACAGTTGCTGCTCTAGTGAAGAAACCCAAGGTTGAACCCAAACCCGAGACTAAGTGCTTCTGTAATAAGGGGAACGGTCACTGGAGCAGAATTACCCTAGATACTTGGTAGATAAGAAGGCAGGCAAGGTCGACAGAAGTATATTGGATATACATTATATTAATGTGTACTTTAGTAGTACTCCTAGTAGCACCATGGTAATAGATACCGGTTCTGTTGCTAAATGTTAGTAACTCGAAATAAAAGGCTACAGAATAGACGGAGACTAGCTAAAGGCGAGGTGACGATATGTGTTGGAAGCATTTCCAAGGTTGATGTGATCAAACATCGCACGCTCCCTCTACCATCGGGATCGGTGTTAAACCTAAATAATTGTTATTTGGTGTTTACATTGAGCATAGACATGATTGGATTATGTCTATCGCAATACGGTTATTCATTTAAGGAGAATAATGGTTACTCTGTTTATTTGAATAATACCTTCAATGGTCTTGCACCTAAAATGAATAGTTTATTGAATCTCGATCGTATTGATACACATGTTCATGCCAAAAGATATAAGATAGTAATGATAGTACCACCTACTTGTGGCACTACCATGTAAGTCATATTGGTATAAAACGCATGAAGAAGCTCCATGTTGATGGATCTTTGGACTCACTCGTTTTTTGAAAAGTTTGAGACATGCGAACCATGTCTATTGGTATGTCCGCATGAAGAAACTCCATTCAGATGGATCGTTTGGACTCACTTGATTTTGAATCACTTGAGACATGCAAATCATACCACATGGGCAAGATGACTGAAAAGCCTCGTTTTCAGTAAGATGGAACAAGAAAGCAACTTGTTGGAAGTAATACATTTTGATGTGTGCAGTCCAATGAGTGCTGAGGCACACAGTGGATGTCGTTATGTTCTTACTTCATAGATGATTTGAGTAGATGTTGAGTATATTTACTTGATGAAACACAAGTCTGAATTATTGAAAGGTTCAAGTAATTTCAGAGTGAAGTTGAAGATCGTCGTGACAAGAGGATAAAATGTCTATGATATGATTATAGAGATGAATATATGAGTTACGTGTTTGGTACACAATTAAGACATTGTGGAAATTGTTTCAAAACTAATACCGCCTGGAACACCGTAGTGTGATGGTGTGTCCGAACATCATTGATGCACCCTATTGGATATGGGGCATACCATGATGTCTCTTATCGAATTACCACTATCGTTTATGGGTTTAAGCATTAGAGACAACCGCATTCACTTTAATAGGGCACCACATAATTCCGTTTGGGATGACACCGTATGAACTATGGTTTAGAGAAACCTAAGATGCCGTTTCTTAAAAGTTTGGGGCTGCGACGCTTATGTGAAAAAGTTTCATCCTGATAAGCTCGAACCCAAAGAGGATAAATACATCTTCATAGGACACCCAAAACAGTTGGGTATACCTCCTATTTCAGATCCGGAAGCAAAAGTGATTGTTTCTAGAAACGGGTCCTTTCTCGAGGAAAAGTTTCTCTCGAAAGAATTGAGTGGGAGGATGGTGGAGACTTGATATGGTTATTGAACCGTCACTACAACTAGTGTGTAGCGGGGCATAGGAAGGTGTTCCTGTGGCACCTACACCAATTGAAGTGGAAGCTAATCATGAAGCTTCGGATCAAGTCACTACCGAACCTTGTAGGATGACAAGGACGCGTATTGCTTCAGAGTGGTACGGTAATCCTGTCTTGGAGGTCATGTTGCTAGACAACAATGAACCTACGAGCTATGGAGAAGCGATGGTGGCCCGGATTTCGACAAATGGCTCGAGGCTATAAAATCCGAGAGAAGATCCATGTCTAAAACAAAGTGTAGACTTTGGAAGAACTACTTGATGGTCATAAGGCTATTGGGCACAGATGGATTTTAAAAGGGAAGACAGAAAATGATGGTAAGTGTCACAATTAACAAAGCTCGACTTGTCGCTAAGATGTTTTCCGACAAGTTCAAGGAGTTGACTACAATGAGACTTTCTCACTCGTAGCGATGCTAAGAGTCTGTTAGAATTATATTAGCAGCTACTGCATTATTTATGAAATCTTGCAGATAGGATGTCAAAATATAGTTTCCTCGACGATTTTCTTGAGGAAAGGTTGTATCTGATACAACCAGAAGGTTTTGACAATCCTAAAAGATGCTAACAAGTATGCAAAGCTCCAGCAATCCTTCTAAGGACTGGAGTAAGCATCTCGGAGCTGGAATGTACGCTTTGATGAGATGATCAAAGATTTTGGATTTATAGAAAGTTTATGAGAAACTTGTATTTCCAAAGAAGTGAGTGGGAGCACTATAGAATTTCTGATGAGTATATGTTGTTGACGTATTGTTGATCAGAAATGATATAGAATTTCTAGAAAGCATACAGGGATTTGAAAAGTGTTTTTCAATGGAAAACCTGGATTGAGCTACTTGAACATTGAGCATAAAGATCTATAAGGATAGATCAAAAACGCTTAATAATACTTTCAGATGAATACATACCATGACAAGATTTTGAAGAAGTTCAAAATAGATCGGCGAAGAAGGAGTTCTTGGCTGTGTTATAAGGTGTGAGTATTGAGTAAGACTCAAGACATGACCTCGACAGAAGAGAGAGAATGGACGAAGGTCGTCCCCTATGCTTCAGACATAGGCTCTACAGTATGCTATGCTGTGTACCGCACCTGAAGTGTGCCTTGCCATGAGTCAGTCAAGGGGTACAAGAATGATCCAGGAATGGATCACAAGACAGCTGTCAAGCATATCCTTAGTAACTAGTGGACTAAGAAATTTTCTCGATTATGGAGGTGGTAAAAGAGTTCGTCGTAAAGGGTTACGTCGATGCAAACTTTGATACTAATCTGGATGACTATAAGTAGTAAACCGGATTCATATAGTAGAACAGTTGTTTGGAATAGCTCCAAATAGCGCGTGGTAGCTGCATCTACAAGATGACATAGAGATTTGCAAAGCACACAGGGATCTGAAAGGTTCAGATCCATTGACTAATAACCTCTCTCACAAGCGAGATATGATCAAACCCCATGGGTGTTGATTCATTACAATCACATAGTGATGTGAACTAGATTATTGACTCTAGTGCAAGTGGGAGACTGTTGGAAATATGCCCTAGAGGCAATAATAAAATGGTTATTATTGTATTTCCTTGTTCATGATAATTGTCTATTATTCATGCTATATTTGTATTGACCGGAAACCGCAATACATGTGTGAATACATAGACCACAACATGTCCCTAGTGAGCCTCTAGTTGACTAGCTCGTTGATCAACAGATGGTCATGGTTTCTTGACCATGGACATTGGATGTCATTGAAAATGGGATCACATCATTAGGAGAATGATGTGATGGACAAGACCTAATCCTAAGCATAGCACAAGATCGTGTAGTTCATTTGCTAAAGCTTTTCTAATGTCAAGTATCATTTCCTTAGACCATGAGATTGTTTAACTCCCTGATACCGTAGGAGTGCTTTGGGTGTACCAAACGTCACAACGTAACTGGGTGACTATAAAGGTGCACTACAGGTATCTCCGAAAGTGTGTGTTGGGTTGGCACGAATCGAGACTGGGATTTGTCACTCCGTATGACGGAGAGGTATCTCTGGGCCCACTCGGTAATGCATCATCATAATGAGCTCAGTGTGACTAAGTAGTTAGTCATGGGATCATGCATTACGGAACAAGTAAATTGACTTGCCGGTAATGAGATTGAACGAGGTATTGGGATACCGACGATCGAATCTCGGGCAAGTAACATACCTATTGACAAAGGGAATTGCATACGGGATTGCTTGAATCCTTGACATCGTGGTTCATCTGATGAGATCATCATGGAACATGTGGGAGCCAACATGGGTATCCAGATCCCGCTGTTGATTATTGACCCGAGAACATCTCGGTCATGTCTGCATGGTTCCCGAACCCGTAGGGCCTACACACATAAGGTTCGGTGACGCTAGAGTTGTTATGGGAAATAGTACGTGGTTACCGAAGGTTGTTCGGAGTCCCAGATGAGATCTCGGACATGGCGAGGAGCTCCGGAATGGTCCGGAGGTGAAGATCGGTATATTGGACAAAGGGTATTGGAGTCCGGAATTGTTCCGGGGGTACCAGGTGATGACCAGCGTGTCCGAAAGGGGTTTCGGAGGCCCCGACAAGCGTTGGAGGGCCTTATGGGCCAAGGGGAGGGGCACATCAGCCCACAAAGGGGCTGAGCACCCCTCTCACCCCATCTCACGTAACCAGGAGAGGTGGGGGCGCCACCTCTAGGGCAACCGCCCCTCCCGGCTTGGGGGGCAAGTTTCCTAGGGGGTGGGGGCGCCAAACCCATCTAGGGTTTCCCCTGTGGCCGCCGCCCCTCCCCTAGGGAACCCTAGGGCGCCTCCCCCTCCTCCCTTCCCCCTATATATAGTGAGGGAGAGAGAGGGCAGCCGCACCCTTCCCTGGCGCAGCCCTCTCCCTCCTCCAACACATCCTCCTTCGTAGTGCTTGGCGTAGCCCTGCTGGAGAACGACGAGCTCCACCACCACCATGTCCTCGTGCTGTCGGAGTTCTCCCTCAACTTCTCCTCTCCCCTTGCTGGATCAAGAAGGAGGAGACGTCCCCGGGCTGTACGTGTGTTGAACACGGAGGCGCCGTTGTTCGGTGCTTAGATCGGAATCAACCGCGATCTGAATCGCTACAAGTACGACTCCTTCATCCGCGTTCTTGCAACGCTTCTGCTTAGCGATCTTCAAGGGTATGAAGATGCACTCCCTCTCTCTCTCTCTTGTTGCTATAATCTCCATAGATTGATCTTGGTGATGCGTAGAAAATTTTGAATTTCTGCTACGTTCCCCAACATTGGCATCATGAGCTAGGTCTATGAGTAGTTTCTATGCACGAGTAGAACACAAGTTGTTGTGGGCGTTGATTTTGTTCAATATGCTTACCGTTACTAGTCCTATCTTGTTTCGACGGTATTGTGGGATGAAGCAGCCCGGACCGACCTTACACGTACACTTACGTGAGACAGGTTCCACCGACTGACATGCACTTGTTGCATAAGGTGGCTAGCGGGTGCCAGTCTTTCCCACTTTAGTCGGATCGGATTCGATGAAAAGGGTCCTTATGAAGGGTAAATAGCAATTGGTAGTTCCCCAACACTACGTACATTCAAATACGATCATGGTAGTTGTCGTCTACGGAAGATAGCAATTTGTCGAGTTCCCAACCGCTCTTGGAATTATAAGAACTATGAAGTTGTTGCTATCTTCGATAAGCTTGTCGTCGTCGTTACTGATTCCACGGTTCGTCCATGGATATTGCTCAAAAATTAGTTTTTGTACATGGATGATGCGTACTATGATGCAATTGAATACGAGGATCTTGTGTTTGCTTCCACCACTCGTGGCACTGTTTTTGCATGGGATCCTCGTAGTTTCGGTACGTTTGTCTTCCACCGTAATTATAATTGTTTCATCCACATGCCTGCGGGTTAGCAAGTTTCCCTTTACTAATTAACCTTCTTCTTGTGTTTCCAAGGTCCTGTTAACATTCCACCACCTATACTTGAACAAAATTATAACCAAGGGGGAGATGACGATGGTGATGATCACGAGCATGAGGACGAGCAGGACTTATGTACTCAGTGGCACCTGGCAACTAATTCCGATGGATCACCTCTTCTTGTCTGTATATAGTGCACTGAGATTGTTACTACTGAGGGAGCACGTGTTGTCTCCCATGGTCGCCCTCTCCGGACCTATTCCAACACCCATTGTAGGGTATTCGGGATGGATACTAGTGTGCTAGCGCCAACACCTTCTCCCTGGTTCAGTATTGATAGTCTTGGAGAAAACTCGCTCTTCCTTGGACCAAACTATCCAATGATGGTTAAAGGTGATCCAGCTGTTGTTGACACAACGTTACTACCATTTATGAGAAGCAACTGTATTTATACCTCAGGCATTGCGGTGGTTCCCTACCCTCCTGATATATGTCGCTTCAGCCTGGATGATCAATCCTGTGTTGCTCTCGATATTGACAATAGCTAGCCCTTCCTAGAGCACCTATGGTTCAAAGCAAGCGTTTCCAACGCCGAGGATTGGTTGAGTTGAAGTTCATTTCATTGCTTGTTATTTGTTGTGTGATGAAAACTTCAGTATTTACTAGAATGTTTTGTTGGAAATAATTTATAATCCAACATGTATCCTCGTTGTCGTTCTGTGTTGATGACTTGTTGTATGTAACGAATGGTACATTTGCAAATGCATGTCATAGGCTCAATTTATGAATGGTTTTCAAGTCACTTCTTGGAGTGTGAGTACCATAGTAGTATAGCCAGCATCTGGTTAGTATATGAAGTTGCCACATCACATAGAGCCAACCTAATATTGGAGTATGCTAGTCCTCCACCGGCGTGCCGCTTCAAATGGCGGACGAAGTGAGAGGTCACGTCACATTGTGTCCAGATCTGAGATGCCATGTGTACTAGATGAATGACTCCAAGTTCGACCACTGTGATGCTAGGTGTGAGCCGAGGAACACTGTTGGAGAGAACCCCCTCATAATTTTCCTACATTGGTTGTTTGATTCATAGGATAGAATGCTATAGGATTGTTTTTGATATGTAATCATGTTTTAATTGGCAATCTAGCATCCACTCCAACTTTCGTTTCACTTCCTTTGTTCCTACAAAGAGAGTACTTGCTCTAAATGATGTGTCGCTGCAAGAGCCGCCTATATTAATTAACCATGCTCTAAAAAGGTGGACCAGCTTTGGCTATAGTACTACTGTACTAGGTTAGTAGGTGACCTTGCGCTTGGCTCTTCTCCTCTTCCGGAAGTCGAACAATAATGATGGTCCTACAATAGTACTTCTGGCAATCTAACACCAAATGAACTGTTGCACGTCCACCGCTTGTAAGCAAAAGTTTCTCCTCATGCTACGAGCTACAGCAATCTCTTCAACCTCGTCGTTTCTCTAACTCAGCCATCACGTGGGGGCGAGGTGGGGGTCTGCCGATAGTCGATTTCCTCAACTGCGGTCCCACTTGTAAGGCCAACTCCAATGCACGACCCCAAACGGACCTCCGTTTTGCCCGGATTCTATCCGTTTGGGTAGGGCAATGGGGTCGTGTCCGGGCCATTTCTCGGATGCGGTGGCCGTGCTCTTCTTCCCAATACCAAAACTTGCATCCATTCTACACAATAAAATTTTTAAGTTAGCACAATTAGTCTAATCCGAGGGCACAACCCAACATTTGGTCAGGTTCTTCCTCCTTTTGCTGACACGTGGAACATCCAGCATCCAGGTCGTGTCATGCAAGAAAATCTCTAGTGGTAGTTGAAGCCACGTGATGTGCATCTTGGGTTAAACTGTAAATAGAATCTTACTAATCTTGAGTAACTCCAAAAGCGGCCACCAAAGCTCTTCATTGGATTTGTTTTTCATCACCAGCACGTCGAGGTGAAAGATGTGCAGGTTCAGTGGGTCCTCTTGCGTTTTCACTGACATGTGGGACCGCATATGAGCAAACAGACGATGGGCTCCACACGTCCGCTGGCTAGCTGAGAAGAGAGATAGAGGAGGGTTGAGCACGAACTCCAGGAAATTTGTTCTACATAACCAGCACCTCGATATAGGCTCGATATAGTGGGGTGGCATGGGCCATAACTAGCATTCATGTCTAGTAGTACGACACATGCCACCCACACGAGTCCCATCCGACACAAATTTTCTTGGAGTCCGTGCTATAGCCATCTCTTCTCCCTCTTGTTTTCTCAGCCATCGCGCGGTGGGCGGGGTGGGGATTTGCCGATAGTCTGTTTGCTCAACTGGGGTCCCACTTGTAAGTGAAAATGCAACACCGCACACATTCCCCCTTGAGCAGCGTGCCGGACCAACCTTGTGGGGGTGCAACGCGAACACGGCAGGGTTTTACTTTTGAACTTGTAACTTGTAAAAATTGGTTCTGCTCCATGGAGCGGCCGATAGATAGAAATAATGATCTTCCGTAGAGTAATGAGAAGTTTGGTTCTAGCGCGGTTCATGCATGGAGTACGTACGAAAATTATGAAGTTGATGTGAAAGGTAAGATAATTACTAGTAGTACCATATACTACTACATGGATTTGACAAAAATATAAAAATACATACGGATGCATCAACGACATTCTCACGCCCTAGTGTGTCGGGTCACCAACCGACGTGTGAGGAGCAGCGGCGTTGGCGGCGAGCTCAACGTGCTTCTGAACAATGTCGTCGAAGGTTGCCCTGCGGTCCAAGAAGGCCAGCGTCCTATCGTCCTCCTCTTGCATGTAGTAGTCCTTGTGGATGATTTGCGCGTAGACGTGGGTAATTATGTCGATGGTGTCTTGCTGCGCCAGGTGCTGCATGGCGAGCGCGACCTCGAGGTGGACATTCTCCGGCGGGACAGCGGGCAGTCGTAGGGACACCAGTGCGCCGAAGAGGTTGTCACCATAGTGGTCGTTGAGGGTGGTGGGCATCGCAGAGCCTGGGCGCGTCGACTGGAGGCGTACGTCAAGGTCGTCCGCGAGCTTCTTGACAACGATGAACTTGTCAAGGAAACTGACGAGGACCTCGTCGAACAAGGAGATGAATCTGTCGTCCAAGCGGCCCCTCGCCCTGGCGGCCTCAAGCACTACCTGGAGATGTTCCTCGATGGCGGGCCGCAGGCCGGTGTCGTGGACCATCTGGCACAGCCGGCTGATGCTCGCGTTCATCGCCTCCATGGGTCTAGCTTAGAGTGTGCTTGGATCCAAGGGACTTCTAGTCAACTGATCTTGCAATTCGAGTGATCACTCTTGCCCTTGGTTAGCATGCGTAGGTGCGTAGGATTTTGTACTAGATTGGACTGGCGGGGAGCCTTTATATGAGAAGTGCAGACTGCGTTGAATTCACATGTGTATTCGCCATCTACTCCTTAGCCCTATACTGCACCTGCCTTTGGTTGTATGACAGGTGGGTCAGCCACCCGTTGGGCCCACGTGTCATTCACCCAAAGGCAGTTGCAGTAAGTCAATGAAGTTGCGTCCCCCTCCATGCCGGTGCAGTATAGTCATCTCATTGGACCTTTAGTTGGGGCCAAACGAGAGAAGTTTGATGTTTACTAGTTTATTGGTCCCCTTTGCATTTTGCGCCAAGTTTTGACCTTTGATTTAACTAATAAAATGTTAATGCACGTAACCAAAAATGTTGTGTAAGTCACCTTACGAAAACCAAATAATCCCAAAACACTTAGGCACGGTACATTAACTCCCTCCTTGTTTCTTATTTCATGACATATCAACCAATGAGAGATGTGGGCCGTGCATGCTTTCAATGACTTGAGACTACCAAACATGATATGCAGTTTTTAGTTCATTGCATGCAATCCTATTAATTAGCAAAAAGACATTGAGTTCTCTCGCCGATAGGAATAAAACAATACACCATGTATTTATTTAAAGATGGAGTAGTACATTTTTTGTGACATGCATTACTAGATATTGCTAGTCAAATACTAAAATCCAGATGGACGTGGTAGTACTCCTAAATCCAGACGGTGGTGCTAGTAGTACTAGTAGTTGTACTACCAATGTAGTAGCACTGTACTACCCGTTGGTCAAATTATTACGTGCTGCTCCTCACAATGAAGTGACAAGACCATGCACCGGAGCTGACACCTGAGTATAGGCACCGTGTTCGGCATACCATAGTCAGCCTCACCATCTGCAGTCACTATCATCATGGCTGTAGAGCTAGCCTGCTTAAAACTAGCCATGTTCGACATAATTTCTCGTGCGTAGATGCCCGTGCATTGCACGGAACACCAAGATTGGGGGTGGACAGCGCCGGCAGTGGCCATCGCACTAGATTTTTCCATGGCCTTCTAGATGTGGTGGGGAGGAGATAAGGCTGATTGTGAGAGATAAGGAGTTGTTTGTAAATAGGGAACAAGTGCGGGCATCTTTTTGCTAAAATGGAGAAGTTTGGTTTGTATGCATCAGATCTAGATCCGACGGCTATTGGTGAAAGATGGGAGGCACAACATCATCACCAACTCAGGACCTGTTTGATTCGCAGGATTTTGAAAACGCAGGAATAGGACACGGCAATATTACAAGTTTCAAACTGATATTACAAATTTTAGGAGTAATGTTGCACCTACGAGGAGGGAATTACTAGGAAGTTTACGTAAGAACTTTCGTTACTTTAGGTGGATGCAACATTATCGTACAAACTAAAATCCACTGTCCAGAAAAGTCACTAATGGGCAAATAAGTTTTCGAGTCTCTGGCCACTTGATGTTTCAAAAAAAAATTCAGCTTATGCGGAGAGTTTGTCATTTAGGCTTAGACGCTTGCGGTGATTAGCACGCCATTCATTATTGCGCCAGAGAACGCCAAACCTCATTACCTTGAGTACACTTGCCTCCAGAACAAAGAACCTGGCCAATTTAATCTCAGATGTGCTACCTCGGTAGTCGATCAACTCAATTTCTGTAAGATGGAGATCAAGGCATTCGATGAGATTGTTATAGTGCAGCACATTTTTTACTTTCGGGTCTTTTTTTATCTGCAAAATAAGAGAACATATTAGAGCAGCTGGTTGTGTACGATTGTCGTGTCATCAAGAGGTACCAATATCATTCTCTCATACGATAGGGTTGACTGGCTAGTGATATTCTCTCTCTCTCTCTCTCTCTCTCTCTCTTTCTCTCTTTATGTTTCATCTCATTTACCTAGGAGCACGTGAAAAGCTTGGGCATTTGTTGCCTTCCACTATGTGGTCGATGCCATATTTCGCAAAAGTCTGCCACATAATACGCATCGATGTCAAATCAAAAGATTTTGGCACCGCTCTCGCGATGTGAGAGACTTGGCACTATTGTGCACACATACCCACATGTATAAACAAATCAATCAAACCAACTACACCAGCCTCTCACTTTCCCAAACAAGTGTTTTTTTATTGCCTCGGTCCTCTCTCTTTCCCATGCAAGTGTTTTTTCATTGCGTGAGTTAATTTGGCACCGGAGCAAAGTAGGTGATCCAGATTGGGGCACCAGGTGAGAAATGGAGGGGCATCGATGCCAAATGCATCACAAGTGAATTTGGCACGTGTTTTGGCCTACATAGTGGAGGGCCGTTATAGCCCACTTTTGTACTACCTTGTATTTAGTATAAAATTTTGACCATAGATTTACCTAAGAAAATGCCAATGCATGTCACTAAACATTACACCATTTTAAATTATGTTCAAATACGAATCCAATGATATAGTTCTTAGTGACATGCATTAACATTTTGTCAGTTAAATCTATGGTAAAATTTGATACTATAAAATAGGAAGAGTAAACCAGGACGGAGGTAGTACTTGCTCTTAGGGTAACCATAAATTAACTGGAGTAGTCTAAGTTACTTTCCACTATGACTAGCCTAGGCTACTATAGTAGTACAACAAAAAAACGATGCAGGTGATCATGTGAGAAAAAATACTAAAAATATTTCTTTCGATGCAGTGCGTAGATGCAGTTTTGAACACTACATTTGTCATCGTAATTTGGGAAAATTATGAAAAAATTGAGCTACATTGTGATTACTGTTTACTAATAGGAAAGAAGTTTCACCTCGATGAGTAGCTTCTCCGTGCACTGAAAGCATGTAAGGAATCCAACACCTTGATCCAGATGGGGGCTAATAGATTTTATTGCCAAGATCTTCACTGTGCACATAGACTGGGTCAAGCTTGTGGGAATCATTTTCTGGAAGATGGTCGTAAATACATCAAGAAGAAATTTAAAAATGTGAATTTAAAGAAGACGGAGAAGAAGATGAGTGATGTACCTGAATGATTACGGATCCAATAAAGAGTTCGGAGAATTTGGTACACTAGTACACCAACGCTGTCAATTTTGGCGCGTCAATGACCCTGATTTTTGTTGGACCTTCTAGATCCGACACAAGCAATCTCTCAAGGAAAGGCGCATTTTCAATGACCATAATGTGGAATAGCTGGAGTGATCTCTTCCCAATTGATGTCTTGTTGCGGTGCCAGCAAGACACATAAATCCATGAGAGATTCGTCGAGGTGATGTGGAGGCTAATGAACCCGTGGATCTGCTCAAGGCGAAGGTACTCGAGCGCAGTACAGCTGCGGAGAAAGTGCTCCATAGCCTTCTTCGAGATGACATCGTCGAAGAGGTTGAGTTGCTTGAGTTGAGGGAGAAGAAGGGCGGGTGCGGCATTAATCTGGGGAAGATAGCAGGAGCTGAAGCTGGCGCGACGTAGCGTTGGCGTGAGGGGGAGCGCGGATGGCGGCAGAGAGCGACAATGTCTAGCTTGAAAGTTGAGCTCCGCGAGCTGATCTAGGGTGGCAGATAAGAACCACTCGTCGAACTTGGGTTGGACCTTGTAGTTGGTACTGCACATGCGGATGTCAAGGTGTCTGGCTGGCCTATGGTGCGATGAAAGGATCTTGGAGACTGCGGCCATGCATTTGCAATCCCCGTCGCAAAGGCAGCTGTCAACGGTGAGGTTGAGGGGGACGCGGCGCCAGAGGGGACGCCACCGCCAGAGAGCAGGGAGGTCCGCACGACAGATTTGGTGGGGAGGAGGCCGATGATGACGAGCAGCATGTCGCCGGGGAGGCTGCTGATGAAGTCCAGGCACGCCGGATGCAGTTTTGGCTCAAGCCGCCTCCGCTTGTTGGCTGCCTCGTCGTCCATCTCAATCGGCAGCAACGCCGGTGTACACGTGTGCTGGTGTGTGTTGTGTGTTGGGTGTGCGCGAGTGCGTCCTTCTGTGCATGCCAACACGCAGTGGTGAATTGTGCACGAGTGCGTCCTTCACGCGGAAGAAGTGTGTCCTCAATGCGCCCTCAATTTACTAGCGTGTGGTGTGCTACCCCGAGTGGTTTCAACTCTGTTTACTTCACCGCGTGTCAGATGGGCCTCTAGTTTACTTATTTTCACCCACTGCCACATGGCCCAGCACACGAAGATACAGAACACGAGCTGACAAGGCAGCATGTTGACTGGTTGACCGGTCAACTAAACAATATACGGAGCTATACACTGACACAGTGAGTGTATAATTCGTCGGTATAGAGAGTTCGAGTAAGTGGGGAGGCCCGTGAGAGATAGCAGAGAAAGAGAGAAAGAGCTACTCCCTCCGTTCGATAATGTAGTTCCAACATTTTTTTTAAAGACAAACTTTTGAAACTTTGACCAAGTTTATAAAGAAATTACTTATATCTACAATACCAAAGATAAATGATAGTATGAAGTAAGTACATGTTGTGATGAATCTAATGATCGTTCCAGATGTAAATGTTTTTCTCCACATATACCTGGTCAAACTTTCTGAGGTTTGACTTTTCAAAACATCCATATCCTTATGGACGTCAGAGAGTCCCTAACTAGAGAGAGAGAGTGAAATAGAAATAGTGAGTCAAAAAAGTGTATGGGCGTGTGTGAAAGAGACATGGACAACACAGGATAAAAGTAGAGAAAAATGTGTGTGTCTTATGCAAACATATCACACATGCATCTTCGACAACGGAAGCAAGGTGGGGAGATAGTGTGTGGTTGTTTGCAACCGAGAGAGCAAGACCCCTAGCATGTGGCCAAGAGGGGTCTGACAAACAAGGGAGAGAGGTCGAGAGAGACGTACGGAGAAAATGTAGACATGCAGAGGAGAGAGTGTATGTTTGTCATAGAGAGATCCCCTAGGGATCGTGATGGGCTTACACGGGTGGGAGATCGAGTGACAAGGTGTGTGCGTGATAGAAGATACCCCGAGAGATATCGAGATAGACGTATGGATGGAAGGAGACGATATGTGTGTTCCTGATGGCTAGTGAGAGATAATCATACTTAGGGGGGGAGTGCTTGCGCCTATGATGGAGTGAGGGATTATGGTACTTAGGGGGTGCGTGTCACACGAAGAGAGAACAAGGGCGGAGAGTGTTGGATGGGTCTATATGTATAGCGCGAGCGAGACATGTGTATGTGTGAACCAGGGAGATATAAAGTTTGAGAGAGATTGAGGAGACCCGATAAGGCTGAGTGGTGCGTCAGATAGCTGGGAGGGGGAAAGAGATATTCCATCCGCTCGATAATGCAATGCATGTAAATTTTTTAGAAGTCAAACTTTGGGAACTTTGAATAGGTTTACGCAAATGTTATTTATATCTACAATACGAAAAATACATCATACGAAACTACATCTCATGGTGAATCTAATGGTATATGCTTGCCGTTCTAGATGTAATTGTTTTTCTCAACGTACATGGTCAAACTTTGTGATGTTTGACTTTTCAATAAATCTATATGCTATGGACCGAGGAGAGTGCCTAAGTCGAGAGAGATCAAGTGCGTGTGAAGGAGAATGAGTAAGTGTGCAAAAAGAGTATGTGTGTGAAAGAGAAAGTGACAACAAATGATAAATTAGAGAGAGCGTGTGTTTTTTCGTTTCTTATGCGAACATATCACGCATGCATCTCCGAGATAGAAAAGCGAGGCGAGGAGATACATGAAGATAGCTAGTGTGTGATTTTTTGCAACGGAGAGTGACACCCCTATAGCACATGTCCAATAGAGGTCTGGCCAACAAGGAACAAAGGTCGAGAGGGACACGTGGAGAACATGGACGCATGGGGAGGGAGAGAGGTTGTGTTTGTGATAGAGAGATCCCCTTGAGATCGTGAGGGGACTATATGGGTGGGAGATCGAGGGGGTGCATGCTCGATAGAAAGATGCCCCGAGAGAAATCGAGATATACCATGCACATGTTTGTGATGGAGACTAAGATTAGCTAGTCATATACATATAGGGGGGATTGCGTGTGCCTACAATTGAGTGAGAGACCATCATACTTGGCTAGCTAGGCATGAGATTGTGTGTGTGTGTGCGTGTGAGATGGAGAGAGAACGAGGGAGAGAGATAGAGTTTTAGATGGGCCTATCGAGGGCGAGTGAGATATGCATGTGTATGTGTGACCCAAGTAGATGGAGAGTTTGAGAGAGAGGGGAAGAGCTCCGAGACGATAGAGTGGTGCATGAGAGAGTGACGGGCAATGAACCAAGGAATTTGTGTGCATACGATGAATGCACCCAAGATATCTAGCTTGGACTAGAGTATCATACATAGTGTGCGAGAGAGACCTATAGATGGAGTATATATGCATGCGAACTAGAAAGACCCCCCCCCCCCACACACACACACAAAAAGAGAGAGAGATGGAGAGAAAGGGAGAGGGACCAACAAGGTTTGTGTGTCGGATGTGTGAGACAGAATTGAAGATTGTCGGAGAGAGAGAGAGAGAGAGAGAGAGAGAGAGCAGGAGTCTGGGAGAGGGGGAGGTCGCATTTTATGCATCAAAGATTTATATAAACCATGTTTCGATATAAACTTGCATTCAAATATTTAAATTGCAGAACATGTTGTCTGCAAAACACACATGAACGGATATCTGCGTATATCAAACAAGTTCATTAATTTGACTTTCAACATGTTCATGGAGTACTATAATACTTTACAACATGCTACTCGATTGAGGTGTTCAATTTTGGATTTAGTTAACTATTTTGACCTAGTGAACGAGCTATTTCATTGAATCGAGATATTTCATTTTGGGTTTGATTCCTGTTTTTGAGTGGGTCAACTATTTGTCATATAGTAAATCGCTAGCAACGAGCATGTAAAAATACATTACACCCGAGCATCATCACTCCATCTAAAAAAGAAGTGGCAAGCTAATATTTCAAAATTTGATTCGAATCGACTTGGTAAGGTAGACGTGGATGCTCGTTCTCCCAAAATTTGAACGAACCGTTAAACATCCTCTGCTCAGTGGAATTCACCCGAGCAAATAATGCGAGACGCGAAATTACCATCCTATGTGGGACACACATCAATTGGCCTGTTGTACATCAATGGTAGCTTCGTAACTTCATCCAAGCGCGCCTTCTCCTTGGATGAAATGACATGTGCCGAATAATTCATAAACTATGGTCAGCAAAACATGCTCTCCTCACCCAAAATAGCTCGCGCCCACTGTCGGTGTCAAAACCGGTGGATCTCAGGTAGGGGGTCCCGAATTGTGCGTCTAAGGCTAATGGTAACAGGAGGCTGGGGACACGATGTTTACCCAGGTTCGGGCCGTCTCGATGGAGGTAATACCCTACTTCCTGCTTGGTTGATCTTGATGATATGAGTATTACAAGAGTTGATCTACCACGAGATCGTAGAGGCTAAACCCTAGAAGCTAGCCTATGATTATCATTGTTCTCGTCCGACGGACTAAACCCTCCAGTTTATATAGACACGGGAGGGGGCTAGGGTTACACAGAGTCGGTTACAGAGAAGGAGATCTAACATCTGAATCACCAAGCTTGCCTTCCACGCAAAGGAGAGTCCCATCCGGACACGGAACGAAGTCTTCAATCTTGTATCTTCATAGTCCAACAGTCCAGCCAAAGTATATAGTCCGGTTGTCCGGATACCCCCTAATCCAGGACTCCCTCAGTAGCCCCTGAACCAGGCATCAATGACGATGAGTTCTGCACGCAGATTTTCTTCGGCATTGCAAGGCGGGTTCCATCTCCGAATACTCCAAAATAAATTTCGAACACTTGAATCATGTCCGGCTCTGCAAAACAAATTTCTCACACCATCATAGAGAGAACAATATCCCACGAATCTAATCTGCTGACAACTTTACATAGCGTGACATCACACCACGGCCTAGTCATTATTCAAACCGTTTTCTTCTCAACCAGCCACCGCACATATTGCGAGGCGGTCTCCTTGGCACGTCTTGTCAAAGCAGAGATCGTGTCCCCTTATCACAGGATTCTCATCAATACGGGTATGGGTAACCCAACCGCGCCATCGATCGTGGTGTTTTGGAAAATAAGTGATTTTAACAGGCAAGTGGGGAGGCACATAATTTCTACCGCCTTTATAAAGAGATAAGAATCCCCCATTTTCACCCACGCCTTCTTCCTCCTTTACTCATCCATTCTCGCACCCTCGAGCCCCAGCGCCCAAGTTCTCACCTTCTCTGTAAGACTATTCGCAATATGTCCGGAGCGGGAGGCAAGTGGATGGCCTCCTCTATTACAGAGGAGGACATTACCAAGATTTGGGGGGCCGGATACTTGGCCACGAACATCATGCACAGGCTTACGGTGAAGGGGCAGATCACCCCCACTCCAAAACCTCAGGAAAGAGTAGTCTTCCTCTATCATTTCTTTTGCGGACTGGGATTTCCACTTCACCCATTTGTCCGCAGGTTCATGTTTTACTATGGGCTATATTTTCATGATCTAGCCCCAAATTTCATCCTCAACATCTCGGCGTTTATCGTCGTGTGCGAGGCCTTCCTCCACATCAAGCCCCACTTCGGCCTGTGGCTACAAATCTTCAACATGAAACCGAAGATAGTGAGCGGCCAGCAAGCAGAGTGCGGAGGTGCCATGGTGGGCAAGATGCCCAACGTTACCTAGCTTGAAGGCTCCTTCGTGGAGACCATGAAGGGTGGCAATCGGGGTAGTTCTACATCACCAAGCCGCGTGACGCCAACTAGGCGGTGTCCCCCGAATTCCGATATGGCATCCCCATGCGGCTCACCTCCTGGGAAAAGAAGGGCATGGCCTGGGGCGCACCTGCGGAGCTGACCGCACTCCATAACTGCATCAAAAAATGGTAGACAAGAAGATCAAGCTTGTCAACGTGGTCTAGGTCATGCTCTTTCGCCGGATCCTCCCGTGACAAAGACGGGCGTTCAATATGTGGGAGTTCGATCCGGCCGAACACCAGACGCTGCGAGAGCTCTTCGACATGATGCTTAAAGACGTCTGGAAGGTGCTGTTCAAAGCCGCCGAAGTACCTCCTCCCATTTCTGAGGACCGCGGACTCAGCGCAAAGCGCCCCGCCAATCCGGTAAGCTCTCCAAATATCACAAAACGTGCCTTTCCCAGTATATTTGTGGGAGGATTTTAAGCCACCATGCTGACAAAACAGGATTATGTGGCGACGGCGGAGCGGATCGACTTTCCGGCTCCGCTGCCCGAAGATCCAGCCACCACACTCCTGATGGAGATGCTGGTTCCGGCACCTTACAAGGTGCCGGAGAAGAAGGCTGAAAATAAAGCTACGGGGACCAGGAGAGGTCTCCAGCGCAAGGCTACACCGGACGCCTCGTCCGAAGACGAGGGGGAGGGAGAGGAAATTCCTCCCCTAACCAGGGAGGAGAAGAAAAGGAAGGCCGCCCATCTGGGGAGGCCGAAGGGTCCAAGAAGGCGGCCACGAGGACCAGGAAAGGTCTCCGGCGCAGGGCCGTAATAGACTCGCCGTCCGAGGATGCCAAGGAAGATTCCTCCATGGAGACGAAGGGAGAAGAAGAGAAAAGCCGCCCCGCAGGGGGAGGCTAGAATGCCTAAGAAGGGAAAGACATCCCTTCCAGACTACTCCACCACGACCGCCAACATCGAGGAGGAGTGGTTGCCCAGGGGCAAGCCCCTGGCGAAATCATAAGTATTCACACTCTATAGTACGTTTAATGCGTCTTAGCTTCATTGTTTGTTATAACGCCGAACACGCATATGCAGTCCAGCCGGGTCCCATCTTGAGGTATCTTCTTCGAATGGGTACCTGAGTGAATCGAAGATGAATAGGGATTCACTCCCAACAGCCACCTCCCCATGGCCCGCGGACGACACCGAGGTGTTGTCCCAAAGGATACAGGAACGGGGGGCGACGGTTCTGGAGACGTCCCAAGGCGAAATCCCAAACGTCGGGCTCATGGGGGTAAGATCCCCATGGATTATGCTGACGGGAGCCGCAGCAAGTCTGGCTCCCAGCCGAATACTGTGCTGGAACCTCCAAAGGTTCCGGATTCAAGTAGGCAGCCCCTCGCTAAGGTGGGCGAGCCGGTCGTGCCGATGACCTCCATCCAGCCGGAGGCATCGGATAATTTGCTGGAAGTGCTTCGCGGCGCTTCCATTGATGAAGAGCACTGTACTCTTATGAGTACAGTGATTGAGAAGGTTCGGTCCGCCAAAAGCGGATTGACCGAAGCCTGCACCAGCCTCCTAACAGGCTTTGAGGTAAGTAATCAAAAGTGTATGGAAATATCACCCGATAGACAGTAGCCCCTGATACTCTGTTTGGTGTTCGGAAAGAAAAGCCAAACGGAGGGTCAACTTTTATCCGCAAGAATCTAATAGTAAATGTCTATGTGAATAAGTAGGCGTTGCTGCTGGCCGCTGCCGCCCGTACTGCGGAGGTCGTGGGACTCAAGCGGGACCTAAAGCAGGTCGAAGAAGAGCTCAGCCTCACAAAGAGGCAGCTCGAAGAGAGCGAAGTTAAGTGATACCCCGTCCGTGTGTCATATAAAGAAAGAAAAATTGGTGATGCTAACAAAAGCATCATGATTTTTAATAGGGGCCACGACCGAAGTGGCAGCCCTGAAGAAACCGCTATCCGAGGCCGAAGACAAGGCGGACAAGGAGCGCACCGAGCGTGAAAAACAGGATGCTCGGGTAAGCAAGGTACAGCAAGAGCTCAAGGACTTCGGCAAGAAATTCGAGTCCTTTGAGCATGAATTCAAGACGCAAGAGTCTGAGCTTGCAAAGGCCCTCCAGAGTGCGAAAGATGCCAAGGCCAAAGCCCAAAAGGCCCTCCAGGAGATCCAGGTCGCCAAAAAGATAGCGGTGAGTAAGGCATTCATTATGCAAAGCAAGCATGTGGAGGAAACATTTCTTTTACTTACCCGAATTCGGAGCTCTCCAGGGGCATTCGCAGATCTGCCACGCAGCATATCAGATGCCACGGAGTTCTACCGTGACGAAGAGGGGAGCTCTATGGATAAGTTGTTCTGGTCCCAGTATACTGGGGCCGAACACCCAATGCCCTTGAGTGACCAACTGAAGCAATTGGTCGAACTCCACAAGGCAGTCGAACTAGCCATGAAGGACTTCATAGTCCGGCCGTGGCCTGGCAAGCCCCTGCCCGACAGCTACTTCGGCCTTATAAAGCGGATGGTAAATTCCTGTTCGCGGCTGGAAGTTATTAAGCACTTCGTCTGTATTGAGGGTGCCCGCCGGGCCTTTGCCCGCGCGAAAATGCATTGGGCCAAACTCGATGCAGAGAAGCTGGTGAAGGATGGACCGCCGGAGGGCAAGGCGCATTGTTACCTCGAGAAGTATTATGATGGCGTTATGAAAGGTGCCCACCTTGTGGCCGATGAATGTACCAACGATGCAATTTTTGAGTGAATGTACTCATGTCGTCTCGTAATATGAAAATGAGTTCGTGTGCGCTATATAACGTTTTTTTGATTTAAAATATTACCTTCTGTGCGGCCGTTTATAAAATTCTAAAAGTTGGCCAGTCGTCAGCTTCCCCCCCCCCCCGTGTAACTAGTACTGGGGTGTTCGTGGAAAACCCAAACACTCTTTATCCAAATTTTTGGTCCTTTAAGGAGGTGTTTAGCGCAGCAAACAAGGCAATCGGACTATTTGGCTTTATCACTCTCACTTAGCCATAGAAGTCTACAATTTTAAATTTCGGCGAAGCCCCTAGTATTCGGAAGGCCGAACTTGGGGCGCTATACACGCCTAAATCGGACAAGTCCGATTCCTCGCCTGAAGCGGTAAAAATCTTTAAGGATTTAAGACCTCTCGAACAACGACCAGCTCTCACCGCATCATGACAGTCAGTTTTCGGCTTTCTCTACTGAGGTGCTCATCCGGAAGAACCGGGACACAATCGCAGTAGTTCTCCCTGCGCTACCTTAGCCGATATAATGGAACGTAAGGTACCAAAACAAGGGAGCCGGGCAAACCCAACTATTGACCCAAGACATGATTCGGAGCTGATGCATATAATGCTATAAGTTCAGGGTGCCCCGCTGTCAAAAGTGTTCGGACTTTTCTTGTCGTGTTATGGGGCACAATAAAGCCCCTGGCAAAACTGAACGTACCAAAGTGTACGGGTGCAATATTAAATAAACAGTCCATGGAAAATATGAAGAAAGTAATAATAAGATGATGTTGTATATTGTTTCCCGTTGTTATTTAAATAATGTGATGAGCAAAAATAGGACTATTTGACATGTCCTATCCAAGGGCAGGCTGCGTGTGGGTATGTAAAACAGGTATAACGATCGTTAAAGAGACCACCTGGGTATTCCCTTGTACACAAAGCCTCTTGCCTCCTTGGTTTTTCCCTCCCATGATGAATTCGATGATCAGGCTCTCTGAAGGGGCTGCCCGAAAGTAGGATCCCGCAAAAGAAAGAAGATGATAAAGGTATGCGGGTCTCGTGACGGTTGAGCTGCACTATGGACCACATTGCCGTCACGCCTCCGCCTATGCCCATGGTATTTTGAGTGCGTAATTGTGTACGCGTGGCACAAATACAACCTGAATGGGACTGGGATGGAGGCCGGATTGCTAGTCGAGATCTAGTCGTGCCGGACGATCCTGTTGCAGAGTACTCCGGACTCGCTTAATGGTGTCCGGGGCTTTCATCGCCGAGTTGATAGTCTGCCAAAGAAGGCTGCTTTGTACTTCTGCTGCGATGGCCGCAGTGTGCTCCTCCGTACGGAGAGAGCGGTATGTGTTTCCATTGACTGTGATAACCCCGCGAGGTCCTGGCATCTTGAGATGAGGTATGCATAGTGTGGTACCGCATTCAATCGAGCAAATGCGGTTCGTCCAAGTAGTGCATGATGGCCACTACGAAAAGGGACGATATCAAAGATTAACTCCTCACTCCGGAAGTTATCCGGAGATCCGAAAACCACTTCCAGTGTTATTGAGCTCGTACAACAGGCCTCTACACCTGGAATTATGTAGGACCTTGAGAAGAGGTGTCTAGAGGGGGGTGATTAGACACTAAGAGCCAAAGTTGTAGTTTTTAAGTTTCTTTAAAGTTTGAGTGGAGTTTAGGCACAAGTTTAACATTCACAACATATAGCAAGCAAGCATGCAAAGAGTATATGAGCAGCGGAAAATAAAGCATGCAACTTGCAAGAATGTAAAGGGAAGGGTTTGGAGGATTCAAACGCAATTGGAGACACGGATGTTTTTGGCGTGGTTCCGATAGGTGGTGCTATCATACATCCACGTTGATGGAGACTTCAACCCACGAAGGGTAACGGTTGCGCGAGTCCACGGAGGGCTCCACCCATGAAGGGTCCACGAAGAAGCAACCTTGTCTATCCCACCATGGACGTCGCCCACGAAGGACTTGCCTCACTAGCGGTAGATCTTCATGAAGTAGGCGATCTCCTTGCCCTTACAAACTCCTTGGTTCAACTCCACAATCTTGTCGGAGGCTCCCAAGTGACACCTAGCCAATCTAGGAGACACCACTCTCCAAGAAGTAACAAATGGTGCGTTGATGATGAACTCCTTGCTCTTGTGCTTCAAATGATAGTGTCCCCAACACTCAACTCTCTCTCATAGGATTTGGATCTGGTGGAAAGAGGGTTTGAGTGGAAAGCAACTTGGGGAAGGCTAGAGATCAAGATTCATATGGTAGGAATGGAATATCTTGGCCTCAACACATGAGTAGCTAGTTCTCTCTCAAAAATAGGATGCTGGAAGTGTAGGTTCAGTCTGATGGCTCTCTCCATGAATGAAGAGGAGGTGGAGGGGTATATAAAGCCTCCACACAAAATCTAACCGTTACACACAATCTACCAAACTCGGTGGGACCGAATCATTAAACTCGGTCAGACCGATTTAGCAAATAATGTGAGCATTAGGGTTTTTGGTGGGACCGGAATGCAACTCGGTGGGACCGATTCAGTTAGGGTTAGGGCATAATGTAATCTCGGTAAGACCAATTACACAAACTCGGTGGGACCGATTTTGATAATAAGTTAACCAGAGAGTTTGCATTGTAATCTCGGTGGTACCGATTGCTCAAACTCGGTGAGACCGATTTTGATAATGGACATACACAGAGAGATTACAATCCCATCTCTGTGAGACCGAGATCCCTATCGGTGAGACCGATTTGCCTAGGGTTTGTGGCAGTGACTAAGATATCAAAACTCGGTGGCGCCGGATAGGAAGAATCAGTGGGGCCGAGTTTGACTTTAGGTTTTGGACATATGTGTGGAAGTGGGAAAGTAGTTGAGGGTATTTGGAGCATATCACTAAGCACTTGAAGCAAGAGGCTCATTAAGCAACACCTCATCCCTCCTTGATAGTATTGGCTTTTCCTATAGACTCAATGTGATCTTGGATCACTGAAATGTAAAATGAAGAGTCTTGAGCTTGAAGCTTCAGCCAATCCTTTGTCCTTAGCATCTTGAAGGAGTTCCCACATCCTTTAGTCCATGCCACTCCATTGTTGAACTTATCTGAAACATACTAGATAAAAGTGTTAGTCCAACAAGAGATATGTTGACATTAATTACCAAAACCACCTAGGGAGCACTTGTGCTTTCAATCTCCCCTTTTTTGGTAATTGATGACAACATACATCAAAGCTCTGGATAAAGATATAAAGAATAGTAAGTAAAGCTTTGGAGAGACATGTAACAAGCATAGGCTCCCCCTACATGTCTGCAATCATGTGAATATGAAATATAGAAGCATGTGATAGCATAATCATGATAGAGCAGGCAATGTGTTACATGTATCTTGGCCATATGAATCAGAGCAAAAAGTATTAAAGAGAATACCTTCATGCCCATGAGTCCTTCTTGCAAGCAGTATGTACATCAGCAAGAATTCCTCATACACATGATTGTGATGCATATACTTACCTTGTGGTCTTGAGTTGGCTTAGGATGGAATGAACCTGTGAAAATAAGGTTAGATAACATAGATACATCTACTAGCCAGAGCAAACTGAAGAAACCACAATAATACCAAGACTGGGATGACATGTAGAGAGTGAGTACTGAGTACCACATTGCATTAGACATGTCCCCAAGAGTAAAGATATGCAATGAATTTAAATGATCTCTTTCCCTTAGATGTCTTGCTCCCCCTGAGTCTAACATGGGATACTGGGAGAAGATAGGGAACAGAAAATCAGAGATGAAGGAAAACAGAGCTGAAAGATATGAATGATGACAGAGCTAAAGTTCAGAGCTAATGCAAGCTAATGCCAATAAGCACATATGAACATGTCTGTCCCCTCAAGAAGACATGTGGCATCTCTCCTCTTGAACACCAAGCATCTGGGATCCTTGAGAAATACTTTCTACTAGTATTCTCTCCCCCTGGAGATCTCTCTCTCTCCCTGAAGGATCTCTCTCCCCCTATGAGATGTGATCTCTCTCTCTAAATGATAAGCTTTGATGTGATCTCTCTCTCCCCCTTTGACATCAATTTCCAAGAAGGGCTTGATAAAGATGTAATCTCTCTCTCTCCCTCTGGAATTTGTCGTGAATGGGTTTGATCCTTGAGTCACAACATAAAGCAATGATAAAAATGTGATGCTTGTAGAGGACAAGATTCATTGAGTGGAGCTGGATCACAAGAAACTCGGAATAAGTGGCAAACTGTTTTTCCTGTTGTGAAATCGGTGGCACCGAGTGGTAGGCTTCGGTGGTACCGAAAATTTTTGGTTGGACCAAAAGTAACAAATCGGTGTAACCGAGTTCATCACAGAGAAAACACTTGTCACCTCAGCTCACTAGACTAATAAGATCTCACAAAGATTTGCAAGGAATTAACTGAAAGATATGCAAGGAATTAGATGCGGAAAATGCAGAGAAAATAGAAAGAAATCTAGATGAAGTTTTTTTTTTGAAAGGGGAAACACAAATGCATGAGACAAATTCAAAAACTCAGAAAAGAACACAGGAGAACTTCATCTAGAGATGGTCGGCGACAAAGTCACCTATGTTAGAGTATATTGACTTAGGAGTCAAGTGAGATCACTTGATCATAGGCCATACTCATCGTTTAAGCTCAAAATGGGGTTGCCATTTTTCGTTTAAGCATCTTGATGTATTCTCAACTTGTCGAGTTGCTTTAACTCATGACTCGGAGTAAAGCTTCTCTAAGATGGAATAACATACCTTGGTTGGTGGTGTTGTCCATGTAGTTGAACTTGCGTGGGTTGCTCATGGTTAATGTAGCTCATCAAGAATTTGGAGCACCACTTGGAATTTGAGTCCATCTACCTACATGGGTTTGTTCTTGCAAGGAAGAGCACTTGTATATCCAAAAATGACAATCATGAAACTCAACATAGAATTTGTCAAAGGATATGTTTGAATGGTTTTGTGCTTCCTTGTCTTCAACCACCTTGTGTAGAGACTTGGTGATGTAGAGATTGCTCAAGATGTGAGTAGGTTTCAACCTCATGGAATTTGATTCAACCAAGTACCTACATGGGTTAGATAACATGCAAGATACAAATATATCCAAGACATAAGATTTTCATCATAAGAGAAATATCAAGGATTAGTCATAAGCTCATGTCTTGCATGTATCCAATGAAGTTTCTACTCCAAGTTTGAAGCATCAATGATGTTCAATTCTCCTCTTAACCTGCAAAACACTTTCTCATCAAGAGGTTTAGTGAATATATCCGCTAATTGCTTTTCGGTGCGAACATGCTTAAGATCAATGTCACCCTTAGCAACATGATCTCGAATGAAATGATGACGAACTTCAATATGCTTAGTTCGAGAATGTTGCACAGGATTATGACCAATTTTGATAGCACTTTCATTATCACAAGCAACGGAACATGTCTCACATATATCCCATAATCTTTAAGAGTTTGGGTCATCCAAAGTAATTGAGCACAACATGAACCAGCGGCAATATATTCAGCTTCGGCGGTGGATAAGGATACCGAGTTTTGTTTCTTGGAGGACCAAGACACAAGAGATCTACCAATAAATTGACAAGTACCCGAAGCGGACTTTCTATCAACCTTGTCTCCGGCATAGTCCGAGTCGGAATAGCCAACAAGATTGAAAGAGGCCCTCTTAGGATACCAAATGCCAAAATTTGGTGTATGGATTAAGTATATCACTATCCTTTTCATGGCCTTAAGATGACATTCTTTAGGAGTAGCTTGATATCGTGCACACATGCACACAGTTAGCATAATATCGGGACGTGAAGCACATAGATATAACAATGAACCAATCATAGAGCGATGAACCTTTTGATCAACCGGTTCACCATCTTTGGTTAAGTCAAGATGTCCACTAGTAGGCATGGGTGTAGTCATACCTTTGCATTCTTGCATATTGAACTTCTTGAATAAGTCCTTGGTGTACTTTGTTTGCGAGACAAAAGTACCTTCCTTAGTTTGCTTGATTTGCAAACCAAGAAAGAATTTGAGTTCACTCATCATAGACATCTCAAACTTCTCTGACATTAGCTTCCCAAACTTTTCACTAAAATGAGGGTTAGTTGAACCAAATATAATATCATCAACATAAATTTGGCTCACAAAGAGTTCACCATTAACCCTTTTAGTAAAAAGAGTAGAATCAATTTTCCCAATTTCAAAGCCTTTTTCAATAAGGAACTTGGTCAAGCATTTATAACATGCTCTAGGAGCTTGTTTAAGTCCATAAAGAGCTTTGTGAAGTTTGTAAACATGATTGGGTTTCTTAGGATTGACAAAGCCGGGAGGTTGTTTAACATAAACTTCCTCCTCTATTTCACCATTTAGAAAAGCACTTTTAATGTCCATTTGGTACAAGGTGATATCATGGTGATTAGCATAGGCAAGTAAGATGCGAATGGACTCAAGTCTAGCAACGGGGGCGTAAGTCTCACCATAGTCCATACCTTCGACTTGTGTGTAGCCTTGGGCGACGAGACGTGCTTTGTTGCGAACTACTTGTCCATCTTCATCTTGCTTGTTGCGAAACACCCATTTGGTACCGATGATGTTGTGGTTGTTGTCGGGCTTCTCAACCAATGTCCAAACTTGGTTCCTCTCAAAGTTGTGTAGCTCTTCATGCATAGCATTTATCCAATCCGGATCTTCCAATGCTTCTTCGACCTTCATAGGTTCAATGCTAGAGATGAAAGAATAGTTTTCACAAAAGTTAGCTAAACGATTTTTAGAGCGAGTGATTCTCCCGGTTTGAATATCATTGTACATTTGCTCTACGGGATGGTCTTTAGCAATTCTTGCTCGCACTCGTGTAAGCTTTTGCTTGGTTCTTCGCTGAACATCTTCTTAATATTGTTCTTCTTCTTGGCCTTCTTCATTGTTGGCATTGTCGTTCTCTTGTCGTGGTGGAGAAGGAGGTTGTTGATGTTCATCTTGATGCACTTCCTCGTTTTCTTCATCTTGGTGTGTCCCACTTGTGGATGCTTCCGTATCAACTCTTGGTTCACCTTGTCGTGAAGTAGAAGCTTCCACTTGGACAGACGAGGTACTCTCCTTCACCTCCGTTGGACGGACCTTGCCAATAGACAAGTCTTGGATTGCTTCCGAAGGATCTTTGTCTCCTACATCAATTGGCAATTGCTCTACTTGCGAGCCGTTAGATTCATCAAACTTCACATCTACCGTCTCTTCAACCTTTCGGGTGAAATTGTTGTAGACACGGTAAGTGTGAGAGTTTGAGCCATAACCTAGTAGGAAACCTTCATGAGACTTAGGAGCAAATTTAGAACAACGATGCTTATCAAGAATGTAGCACTTTGAGCCGAATACTCAAAAGTATCCAACATGGGGTTTGTTACCGGTGAGTAGCTCGTATGCCGTCTTGCCGAGTAGCCTGTGAAGATACAAGCGATTTGTTGCATGACAAGCTGTCTCAACCGCTTCTGCCCAAAAGTGCTTCGGCGTCTTGTACTCATCAAGCATCGTTCTCGCCGTTTCGGTGAGCGTTCGGTTCTTCCTCTCAACAACTCCATTTTGTTGAGGTGTGTACGTAGCCAAGAACTCGTGTGAAATCCCTTCTTCGTCAAGAAAGGTGTCCACATTTGCGTTCTTGAACTCCGTTCCGTTGTCGCTGTGAACCTTCTTGATCTTCACTTCAAATTGGTTTTGGGCCTTCCTAGCAAAGTTTTTGAAGATCTTTTGGACCTACGATTTATCATCGAGAAAGAACACCCACGTAAATCTGGAAAAATCATCAACTATAACTAGACCAAAAGAATTTCCACCGAGACTCTTGTAAGAGTTGGGACCAAAGAGATCCATGTGAAGTAGCTCGAGTGGCCTCTTCGTGGTCATGATGTTCTTCACGGGATGCCTTCCTCCAACCTGTTTACCTGCTTGACAAGCACTGCAAAGTCTATCCTTATCAAATATGACATCATTAACTCCAAGGATATGATTTCCCTTAATAAGCTTGTCAAGGTTTCGCATACCAACATGACCTAATCGTCTATGCCATAACCAGCCTTTTGAGGATTTAGCAATGAAGCAAGTTTTAGGTTGAGCCTTTTTAGTGAAATCAACAATGTATAGATCACCTCTACGCACACCAGTAAAGACCATTTTATGATTGTCTCGACGAAACAATTGGCAATCTACTTCAGTAAATAGAACATTGAAACCGAAATCAGCAAGTCTAGATACTGAAAGTAAGTTGTATCCAAGAGATTCAACGAGCATGACATTTTGTATGGAACTATCATGTGAGATGGCCACCTTACCGAGGCCAACCACCTTACCCTTTGAGTTGTCACCGAAAGTGACATACTTTTTAGGACTATCATTATCAGCAAGCTCACGAAACATGTCTTTATCTCCGGTCATGTGATCGGTACATCCACTATCAAGAACCCATTCCTTTCCTCCTGACATATATCCCCGAAGATTTGCCATAAGACCAAAATGTCTCATTGCATCATCAAGATCGAAGTCACTATCATCATCCTCATCATAGTATCCATGTTCAACATCGTCATGTGGTGGATCAAATCCTAGAGAGGGTGATTCATTAGAATGAGTTTGACAATAATCTTGTCTATGAATTCTTATAGCTTCGGAAATAATGTCACTAATAATACCAACATTTCCTTTGGCACGCATAAGGTTTGTAAGCTCAAATAGACGATCACCAAACATAGGATCACTAGTATTCATTTTACTCAAAGCAATAGACTTATGGAGAATTTCATCTAGATTTTTCAAGGAATAATCTGGAAATCGTTCCTCAAGAAATTTCCATATGGTGTAGGCACACTTAAAAGTAGGCAAACATCCAATCAAGTTTCTAGGCAATCCTCTAATGATAAGATTAACAGTTCTAACATTCCTAACCATGTCAATTGACTCATCATGGGTTGGATGCATAGGATCAACATAAGGTGCACAAAGGCTAGCAATGTACTTGTTAAAATGATATTGATTGAAAATAACAAGCATCTCATTTTTCCACTCACGAAAATACTCTCCATCAAGAATAGGCACTCTAGGTCTAAGACTCCCCAAAGTAGACTCATCCATATTCCTCCAATGGTGATTCAACCAAGGCAATGGAGACCAAAGCTTTGATACCACTTGTAGGACCTTGAGAAGAGGTGTCTAGAGGGGGGGTGATTAGACACTAAGAGCCAAAGTTGCAGTTTTTAAGTTTCTTTAAAGTTTGAGTGGAGTTTAGGCACAAGTTTAACATTCACAACATATAGCAAGCAAGCATGCAAAGGGTATATGAGCAGCGGAAAATAAAGCATGCAACTTGCAAGAATGTAAAGGGAAGGGCTTGGAGGATTCAAACGCAATTGGAGACACAGATGTTTTTGGCGTGGTTCCGATAGGTGGTGCTATCGTACATCCACGTTGATGGAGACTTCAACCCACGAAGGGTAACGGTTGCGCGAGTCCACGGAGGGCTCCACCCATGAAGGGTCCACGAAGAAGCAACCTTGTCTATCCCACCATGGCCGTCGCCCATGAAGGACTTGCCTCACTAGCGGTAGATCTTCACGAAGTAGGCGATCTCCTTGCCCTTACAAACTCCTTGGTTCAACTCCACAATCTTGTCGGAGGCTCCCAAGTGACACCTAGCCAATCTAGGAGACACCACTCTCCAAGAAGTAACAAATGGTGCGTTGATGATGAACTCCTTGCTCTTGTGCATCAAATGATAGTCTCCCCAACACTCAACTCTCTCTCATAGGATTTGGATCTGGTGGAAAGAGGGTTTGAGTGGAAAGCAACTTGGGGAAGGCTAGAGATCAAGATTCATATGGTAGGAATGGAATATCTTGGCCTCAACACATGAGTAGGTAGTTCTCTCTCAGAAATAGGATGCTGGAAGTGTAGGTTCAGTCTGATGGCTCTCTCCACGAATTATGAGGAGGTGGAGGGGTATATAAAGCCTCCACACAAAATCTAACCGTTACACACAATCTACCAAACTCGGTGGGACCGAATCGTTAAACTCGGTCAGACCGATTTAGCAAATAATGTGACCGTTAGGGTTTTCAGTGGGACCAGAATGCAACTCAGTGGGACCGATTCGATTAGGGTTAGAGCATAACGTAATCTCGGTAAGACCGATTACACAAACTCGGTGGGACCGATTTTGGTAATAAGCTTTCTAGAGAGTTGGTCAGGCAAACTCGGTTTGACCGATTATCAAACTTGGTGGGACCGATTTTGATAATAAGTTAACCAGAGAGTTTGCATTGTAATCTCGGTGGTACCGATTGCTCAAACTCGGTGAGACCGATTTTGATAATGGACATACACAGAGAGATTACAATCCCATCTCGGTGAGACCGAGATCCCTATCGGTGAGACCGATTTGCCTAGGGTTTGTGGCAGTGGCTAAGATATCAAAACTCGATGGCGCCGGATAGGAAGAATTAGTGGGGCCGAGTTTGACTTTAGGTTTTGGACATATGTGTGGAAGTGGGAAAGTAGTTGAGGGTATTTGGAGCATATCACTAAGCACTTGAAGCAAGTGGCTCATTAAGCAACACCTCATCCCTCCTTGATAGTATTGGCTTTTCCTATAGACTCAATGTGATCTTGGATCACTGAAATGTAAAATGAAGAGTCTCAAGCTTGAAGCTTGAGCCAATCCTTTGTCCTTAGCATCTTGAAGGAGTTCCCACATCCTTTAGTCCATGCCACTCCATCGTTGAACTTATCTGAAACATACTAGATAAAAGTGTTAGTCCAACAAGAGATGTGTTGACATTAATTACCAAAACAACCTAGGGAGCACTTGTGCTTTCAAATTACACCTTTAAAGGTGGTTTTGGTGGGTTTTATCCTTGAGGGATCGATGCCCATTTTGCGCACTGTGTCCTGATAGAGCAGGTTCAGGCTGCTGCCACCGTCCATGAGGACTCGCATGAGGTGGAATTCGTCAATGATTGGGTCGAGGACCAATGTGGCTGAACCGCCATGATGGATACTGGTAGGATGATCCCTGCGATGAAAAGTGATCGGGTAGGTTGACCATGGGTTGAACTTTGGGGCGACTAGCTCCATCGCATAGACATTCCGTAGTGCAAGCTTTCGTTCCCGCTTGGGAATGTGGGGGCATAGATCATATTTACCATTTTCGCTTGGGGAGGAAATTTCTTCTGTCCCCCTGTGTTCGGCCACCGGGGCTCCTCGTCATCCTTTCTATGCAGCCCCTTGTCCTTGTTGTCGGCATTCAACTTGCCAGCCTGTTTGAACACCTAGCATTCTCTGTTAGTGTGGTTGGCTGGTTTATCAAGGGTGCCGTGAATTTGACACGAGCGGTTGAGTATGCGGTCCAAACTGGACGATCCCGGATTGTTTCTTTTGAATGGCTTTTTCTGCTAACCGGACTTGGAGCCACTGAATTAGGCATTGACTTGTGTGTCTTCGGCGTTGTCGCCATTGTTCCGACACTTATGTATGTTGCACCGTGGCTTGCCGTTGCTGTCGCGGATATCTGAAGTGCCGGAGTTTCTTGGCGTGGTGCTACTGCGAGCTAGCCAGTTGTCCTAGCCCGCGCAAAAGCGGGTCATGAGTGTCGTGAGGGCTACCATGGACTTTGGATTTTCTTGTCCGAGGTGTCGGGCGAGCCACTCATCGCGGATGTTATGCTTAAAGGCCGCTAGGGCTTTGGCATCCGGCAATCGATGATTTGGTTCTTTTTAGTTAGGAACTGAGTCCAGAATTTCCTGGCTGACTCTCCGGGTTGTTGGGTTATGTGACTTAAGTCATGAGCATCCGGTGGTCGCACCTAAGTTCCTTGGAAGTTGTCGAGGAATGCGTCCTCCAGGTTTTCCCAACTGCCAATGGAGTTCGCCGGTAGGTTATTCAGCCAATGTCGGGCCGGTCCCTTGAGCTTAAGGGGAAGATACTTGATGGCATGTAGATCATCACTGTGGGCCATGTGAATGTGGAGAAGGAAATCTTCAATCCATACCGCGGGGTCTGTTGTGCCATCGTATGATTCGATGTTTACGGGTTCAAACCCTTCTGGGAATTCATGATCCATTACTTCATCAGTGAAGCAGAGGGGGTGTGCGGTGCCTCTATGCTGGGCTATGTCACAACGCAATTCGACTAAGTCTGGTCTGTTATGTTCGGCCTGGCCGGACTTGTTGTTAGTATATTCGGCGTGACGGTCATCATCACGCGTTGTGGCGCGCCCCCGCAATCCGTAGATTGATCTTGGCTGTCCTGCTTTGTTTCCCAGTATGTCTCGCAGGTCATGCGTATTGCCTCGGACCGTAGTGTATGGGCGTCGGGGTGCGGGCTGGTGTTTGGGCTGATACGCCGCTTTGTCTCGGCCACGAGGTGGCCGGTCAGCCTCGTCCTGTGCTGGTAGTGTAGGCTCTAGGGCCTCCTCCTCGAGTTGAGGTAGCAACTTGTGCTTTGGGTAACCTTTGGTTGGGCACTCGAGTTCGTATTCCTCGGCTGCCAGGACCTCAGTCCATCTGTTTGTGAGCATATCTTGATCAGCTTCGAGCTGCTGCTGATTTTTCTTTAGGCTTCTTGCAGTGGCTATAAGCCGGTGCTTGAAGCGCCCCGGCTCGACGGGATCCTCAGGCACGACAAATTCATCATCGCCGAGGCTCACCTCGTCTTTGGAGAGAGGCATATAGTTGTCATCCTCCAAGTCTCCGTCCGTCGCTTGTTCATCTGGGCTAGCTTGCCCATCCTCCTGTTCGGCCTGCTCAAAGTTAGGCTGGTCGGGATTGTATTCGTCTTCGGCACCATCCGGATTGTTGTTGTCTCATGTGCCTGTATTGTTGTGGCGGGGCTTAAAGCGGCGCCAATGACGCCCATGCTTTGATTGCTTCCCTAAGGGGTTATCCTCTGTTGCCTCATCGCCATTGTTTTCTTTGAGGGTGTCCACCATATATATATATCATATGAAGAGGTGGCTGTCCAGTGCCCTGTGGGCGGTGGTTCCTGTTCTTCTCCTGCATCGTCGTCCATACCGTCGATGTCTTCAGAGTCGAAGTCGAGCACGTCGGTTAAATCATCGACAGTGGCAATTAAGTGGGTGGTGGGTGGGTAACGAATTTCTTTGTCATCCGCTTCCCACTCGAGCCGGACATAGTTCGGCCAAGAGTCTCCTGACAAACAGAGAGACCTTAATGAATTTAGCACGTCACCTAAGGGTGAGTGCTGAAAGATGTCCGCGACAGTGAACTCCATGATCGCTGCCCAATCAGATTCGATGGGCACGGATGCACACGGTCTGAAACCTAAGACCGGAGACAAGTCCGGGGGTCCGGTGACACAGATTTCCCTAGAGGTGGAGTCTGTGTTTGGCTCCAACATTGCTGAGTGTGCGGCCTCTGTTGCGGGGTCCATCCACTTGTCCTCGGATGGCGCGGTCTGCTCCAGATTGAAGTCCGGACCTGTAGCAGGTGCGGTATCCCGAATACTATCCGACGGCCAATCTAAGTCGTGCTCGTCGTGACCATTCGGCACTCCTGACGCAGGCCCGATTCCGTCGAAGATCAAGTCTCTGTGGATGTCGGCCGTGTAGTTTAAGTTTCCGAACCTGACCTGATGGCCAGGGGTGTAGCTGTCGATCTGCTCCAGATGGCCAAGCAAATTGGCCCGCAGTGCGAAGCCGCCGAACACGAAGATCTGTCCAGGGTGAAAAGTCTCACCCTGGATCGTATTGTTGTTGATGATTGAAGGAGCCATCAAACCTTGCAGCGACGACACAGAGGAACTCTCAATGAAAGCACCAATGTTGGTGTCAAAACCGGCGAATCTCGGGTAGGGGGTCCCGAACTTTGCGTCTAAGGCTAATGGTAACAGGAGGCTGGGGACACAATGTTTACCCAGGTTCGGGCCCTCCCAATGGAGGTAATACCCTTCTTCCTACTTGATTGATCTTCATGATATGAGTATTAGAAGAGTTGGTCTACCACGAGATCATAGAGGCTATACCCTAGAAGCTAGCCTATGATTATCATTGTTCTGGTCCGACGGACTAAACCCTCCGGTTTATATAGACACCGGAGGGGGCTAGGGTTACACAGAGTCGGTTACAGAGAAGGAGATCTAACATCCGAATCGCCAAGATTGCCTTCCATGCAAAGGAGAGTCCCATCCGGACACGGGACGAAGTCTTCAATCTTGTATCTTCATAGTCCAACAGTCCGGCCAAAGTATATAGTCCGGCTGTCCGGGTACCCCCTAATCCAGGACTCCCTCACCCACTATTTCAAAACACGCTCTCCTCGCCCGAAATCGCTCGCACCCACTATATTTCAAAACACGCCCTCCTCGCCCGAAATCGCTCCCGCCCACTATTTGGGGAGAAGCAAAGTTACTCTACTATCCCCAACCCTCAGTACACAGACCCAAGCAGAGAAGCCTAAAGGCATGATAGAACTATAACTCCCCCTCACATTTCAGACAAATGCGTCTGTAAGACATGGTTCCACTCCCCTCCCAATCCCCCTCATTCATACTTCGTGGGCGCCAAATCACCTTCTCCCGAGCCGCGAAACCTCAGATCCTCCTCCATGGCGCCCCCCACCGCACCAATTTCACAGCCACCCTCCTCCCTAATGCCGGAGACGTTGTACATTTGCCATTGTGCATTGGGCCATGTGCCTCTTACTCCGTGTTGCTGGAGTTGCCTCGACAATGGCCACATGAACCGTACCGGAGCCGATTCAACCCCATCGTTGTTCATGGCGCCGGAGCGGCTCCAACTTCAGATCTGTCTAGAGTCCCGGCGCTACTTCCCCGTAGCCGTCGACCATCGCGGCATCACTATTTCCCTGCCGCCAATCGCCACCGCAACTACGCCGGCCTCACCGACTCGGTAGCTGGACCTGCCTACTTCACCATGCCACCAGATAGGTCGCACCCTCATCTCAAATCACTTTATTTTGGCGTTAGTTGAATAAAAATTTATTCCGGGCCAATCGATTCCCAATGGGAAGCAGCACCCCTCAAGGCGGCGAAGCTCCTAGGTTGTCGGTTGGCTGGTGTCTAATGTAAGGGTGTGGGGCCGCAAGTTCGCCGCAGGAGCAGCGCTTAGATGGCTATCTTAGAGTTGCATGGGTTGAAGGTACTGCCGCCGCCAGATCTGGATGACGGGGAGTCTTTGTGGATTGGCTCAGGGGCGGCGCAACCATGGCAGTGCGATGGGGCGGGGAGCGGGGTTTGGGCCGGGGCCACGAACAGTGGAGGCAGACTACTCTTCCGTTGGTCACTGGCTCTTCGTGGAAGATTACAAACAGTGCCAGACGGGAGGCACAAGACGGCCATCAAGCCATCCGGCATAGATCGGACATTACCAAAATAAAATAAAATCCTGTGACCCCAATTTACTCTTCAGTCAACAGACGTGTGACCACTCTCGTACCTTGTTGTTGATCTCTTAGTGTATTTCTTCAGATCAAAGAGATGTGTTGTTCTTAACATTATGTGTTATCTGCATCTTCAACCACACCGTCTTCCCACTCACTGCAGCTTCTCCAACAGGGGAAGCATACACCAGAAGGGAGCTATAGTCCCCACTCAATAGTTCCCTGCATCGAATGCGCGTGCCCGACATGGACAGCCACAACAACTGAAGGGCCATCGACAAGTCAGCACATGATGCTCACTCCTATGGATGGCGGCCAGATAGGTTGTACCCTCTTCTTACTTGTGTGCAACATTTATGGCTTTGTTATTCATCTAAGCATGGAAAATAGATTATCACATTTCACTGTATATTCATGCTGATCTCTTACGGGTCTTGTTCAGGAATTAACGTTGTTCCGTAGTTCGGCTAAGATACTTGTTCTTTAGGTAATGTTGTTCCATAGTTATCATCCATCAGCCAATGATATCCCACAGGTTGGTGAATATAGTATTATACCACTTCTAGTATTACCTATGTTGTTCTTTAATACTTTTGTGTGTCATCTAGTTAATCTCGTGTACAAATGATACATATTCTGTAGCTTTCACCTTTGTTCTCCCTTTAGTTTTTGATACCTGTTGCTGCTAGTTAACCCCAGTCCTACTATTTATGTCGTCTCCGACAGGCACTCATTACATAAATCTAAATAGTAGTTGTCTTCCATGCATGTCAGATATATTGCACACACTGATATATCCACAAGAACCTCACGGAGCAATGTAAAGGCCAATAAACTTGATGTCAATGATACCCAATATGATGGAACATGTAAAGGAAGTTCTTCAAAAGACTTGCAGAAAGATGATAGATCCTCTTCACCCCACAAGGTCCTTGCTCTAACTTGGCCTGTGATATGGGTACAACATGCATATAATGTCATGGAGTGTATCTACTATGTTGCAATGACATGTGCTTAGCATGCTGATCATGCATGTAAATATGTCATGCCTTCCTGTTTTTCAGTACCTATTCCATTCATGATAACATGTTTTCAAATTCAAGTACTGTCATTCTACTCTATCGCAATGTCATCTGCTTAATTTGGACATCATGCTTCTGAATATCTTATGCATTGTTATTCATCAGTATGTACTTTGTCTTTCTACCATACCATGTTTTTTACATTGAAGTGATGTTCTAGTGCTCTGTTGCAATGCCATCTTAGTTTCCCAATCATACAAGTGTATGTTGCCTTAGTTTCTTCTGTACGTATTCCGCTAGCATACAGTTTTACATTCAACTAGTATTTTTTTAATGTGTTGTCCTGTTGTATCCCTAGCTCTTACACCATACTCCCTCTGTCCGGATTACATGTTGCCGAAATGGATAAAAAGGATGTATCTAGAACTGAAATACGCCTAGACCCATCCATTTTTTTCCGGATGGAGGGAATACATGTCAATATGTCATGCCTTTCTATTCTTCAGTACCTATTCCATCTCTCTATTGTAGCATGTTTTATAATTAAAGCATCATTCTTCTATACAAGGCATGCAAGGGGAAGACGACTATGTTAGAATCTGAAGGGTTACAAACAAGGCCTTTGCAAAAGATCCAAATGCCAGGAGATAATAAACCAACTCCAGTTTTTATAGATACTGCTCCAGCACAAAGAAACCCAACTCCTATTGATAATAAGCAGATTCCAATGGCCAAAGAACTAGTCCGCTCCAGTCTAGCAAAAATATGTCAATTCCATTCTAAGAAGCGTGTGTGTATCCTTGCATCATGAAATTTTATAGCATGCTGATCCTATTTTCTACATGTTTCTTACCCATCTCTCTTTTAGAAAATAAGCTTAACATATAGAAGAATTTCTGCACTTGTATCGTCTGTGAGGAAAGATTCTTGCAGGAATTCTCTGTGCTCCAATGCAGATGTAAGTACCTGTTGTATATCACTATATTTTTACATCAACATGTATTTTCTTAATCAGCATGAATCCAACCTTTATCTGATCTAAAATTAGTTGTAGCAAAATGTTGAAGGCGCCAATGTTGATTTTTGTAAACAAAACTGCCTGGTAGTTTTGCATACTGAGCTGCATGAGTGTACTATCTCATATCATGCACATTACTGAATTGTAGTGCTACTCTGGTTGCCCATTCATTCATTGTGCCAATGTTGCTTTCGTATTACCTTACCTGGCTGATGATAGTTGTGCCATATTGTGTTAATTTGGTGTAGGCTAGTTGCCCAAACATTCGTTGTGTCAATGTTGCTTTCCTATTATCTGACTTGGACAATGGTAGCAATGCTAGTGTGTTAATTTGGTGCAGGCTGCTGAAGATAAGAAGACAAACTCTGAAAACAGCAAGGCAACCCCATTCTTTCTTTCCAATAAATCTAGGCCAGGTAATATGGCAATAACTCATGATTAATCTGTTTGGTTCCCCTCCTAATTTATGTTATGATGCAGTGGTCGAGACACTCTCTACTATCAATAATAAAAGCCTGCCAAAATCTCCATCTGAATCTGTTCAGTATCCTCTGTCTCGAATACAACGGAAAAAATGTATGTTTGTGAACCAATTAATGGCTGAAGCAATGATGGAAATGGTGGAGGAATTAGAGGTGTGGAGTCGTGCAACACAACAACTGATCGACGTTTTCAGAGACAGTGTAGCAACACAGCAAGAACTTGCCTACATGCTTATGGGCGTCATTCGTGTTGTGGTTGCAGATTGTGACATTGTAGATTGTTAGGTTCTATTCATTTATTTGCACTGGCATCAATCTTTGATTGCCCAGTGGATGTAATTTCCTGTAATATATTCTGGATGTGCAACGTTTTTCCCTGAATGCCGTACCTTTGCTTGATCGGTTTTGGTCCTATGCATAATTGCTCATCATAATGTGCTCAAATTATCTAATTTGGCCTAAAGACATCTATGAACTTTAGTGGGCCCATTAAGTTAATGGGCCGTTACGAGGCCGAAAGTTAATGGTCGGCCCTCTTACCTCCCGGGTCGTTAACAGGCCAACATCGAAGCGAGCAACAGGTTGGCCCAATTGATTTCACGGGCTGTTAACAGGCCATTACTAAGTTCGGGCTACATATGGCCCAACTATAATGTGGGCCTTTAGCAGGCCGAAAGAGACAGTGGGATTGTACTGGACCATGAAGAGCATGGTCAGCTAAGAGGTCGAAAGTCAGGTCGTATTGTAAATGGCCCAACTGTGTTGTGGGCCTTTAGCAGGCCGAAAGAGAAACTGGGCTGGTATTGGACCATGAAGGGCATGGGCCGTCAAAGGCCAAAACTCAGGTCCGACTACAAATGGCCCAACTCATTTCTGGTCCGTTAACAGGCTTAAAGGCACACATGGTCGGGAATTGGCCCAACACTTAAATGGGTCGCTAAAAGGCCAAAACTCAGGTCCGACTACAAATGGCCCAACTGATTTACGGGTTGTCAACAGGCTGAAAGACACACTGGGCCGGAAATTGGCCCAACACTTAAATGGGTCGCTAAAAGGCCGAAACTCAGGTCCGACTACAAATGGCCCAACTAATTTATGGGCCGTCAACAGGCTGAAAGACACACTGGGCCGGAAATTAGCCCAACATTTAAATGGGTCGCTAAAAGGCTGAAAGATGTACATCCTGAAAGTTGGCCCATCCATTGAATGGGCCGTTAACAGGCCGAAATCTCATCGGGGCGATATTGAGCCCAAATATATAGCGGGCTGTTAACAAGCTCGAACTGACGATGGGCTGCAATGGTGTCAAATCTTTAATGAGCCGTTGACGGGCCGAATTGGGACATCTCGTATGGGTCGTGGGCTTAAATGGACCTGACACAAGTAGGCCTTATATGGGTCGGCCTGCTAATTTTTACTGGGTCGGCCTTTTTCACCGGAATGGGCCACTATTGGGCCGTGCCACATGCCGACCTATCATAGGCGCCTCCTATCCAATGAGTGGATGACATCTGTCCCAACGGTGAGGCAACACATGTTTCCTCCGGCCAATGATGATTTTACACGTGGAAAATCCCCATTGGTCCGGGCTGTTAACGGGTTATCGGATTCAAAATCGGACCCGATAGCTTAACGGCATTCCGTTACGATGGATGCCACATGTCGGTCACCCTTGACAAAAGCACTTCTGTGACGCGCGATTTATCGTCATGGAAGTGGACACTTCCGTGATGATAATTTTGGTAATGTCATGGAACACTACTACGATGGCACAGGTATGACTATCTTGATTCTGTCATAAAATCGTCATGGATGTACATGCATGACAAAAACACGACCTACTGTCACAAACACGTATCATCACGGAAGTGTATTTTTTGTAGTGTTAGCAACAACAACGGGCACATCCGCACAAATACCGATAGGTATGGAAGTTTATTTGTCAGCCATTTGCAAAGATATTTCAGTAGGTGTGAGTTTATTCAAATCCAAAATTTTATATAAAGAGAAAGGCATAACACTAACACCAGCTCCCAAATCACATAAAGCAGTTTTCACATAATTTATTTTAATGGAGCAAGGTATAGTTGGTATTACCGGATCTCCAAGTTTTTTAGGTACTCCATCTTTAAAAGTATAACTAGCAAGCATAGTGGAGATTTCAGCTTCTAGTATTTTTTTTCTTATTAGTGATCATGTCTTTCATGTACTTTGCATAAGGAGGCATTTTAAGATATCAATCAAGCGTGTTCGCAAAAAGACTGGCCTCAACATTTCAGCAAAGCGTTCAAATTGTACATCATGTTTCTTTTTAGTTGACTTAGGTGGAAAGGGCATAGGCTGTTGAACCCATGGTTCTCTTTCCTTTCCATGTTTTCTAGCAACAAAATATCTTTTGTCATATCTTTTATTCTTGGGTTGTGGGTTATTAGGATCAACAGCTGGTTCTGTCCAAACATCATTATCTGGTTCTTCATCATTTGTTTGAGTGTCTTCATGAGCCTCATCATTTTCTTTTTCGTTATCAGAAGGTGAGTGTTCATTACCAGATTGAGTTTCAGCATCAGAGATAGAAACTTCATTATCATTATCAGGGTTTTTTTCTATTTCACGTTCATTAGAGGTATGCAAAGTCCTATTATTTTTCTTCTTCTTTTTCTTTTTAGAAGGACTAGGTGCATCAGTGTTAATTCTTTGAGAGTCTTGTTCAATTATCTTTGGGTGTCCCTCCGGATAAAGTGGTTCCTGAGTCATTTTACCTCCTCTAGTTGCTACTCTAATAGCAAGTCACTTATATTATTGTTCATTTCATCAAGTAACTCTCTTTGAGATTTAGCAACTTGTTCTAACTGAGTTTGAACCATAGGGGCATGCTTTCCTACACCTCTAACATCCTTTGAGATTCTAAATAACAAGTCACTTAAGCGGGCAATCATATCAGAGTTGTATTCAATTGTTTCATAACATTTTCATTGAAGCGATCTTGCTTTCTAATGTAATTATCAAACTTTTAAAGGCATTGACTAGGATGGATATTGTGAGGATTATCACTATCATTGAATTTTATTAAAGATTTTACCTCTACCACCTTAGGTGGTGGTGGTGCTTCAAGTCCATGTATCTCTTCAATAGGTGGTAAATTTTTAACATCCTCTGCCTTAATACCCTTTTCCTTCATAGATTTCTTTGCCTCTTGCATATCTTCAGGACTGAGATATAAGATACCCCTCTTCTTCGGAGTGGGTTTAATAAGTGTTTCCGGAGGAGTCCAATCATCATAATTTTTCAATATGTTATTCAATAATTCTCCAGCTTGCCCAATAGTTCATTCCCTGAAAACACAACCAGCACAACTATCTAGGAAATCCCTAGAAGCATCGATTAGTCCATTATAGAAGATATCAAGTATTTCATTTTTCTTAAGAGGATGATTAGGCAAAGCATTAAGCAATTGGAGAAGCCTCCCCCAAGCTTGTGGGAGACTCTCTTCTTCAATTTGCACAAAGTTAAATATTTCCTGCAAGGCAGCTTGTTTCTTATGAGCAGGGAAATATTTTTCAGGGAAGTAATAAATCATATCCTGTAGACTACGCACACAACCAGGAGCAAGAGTATTGTACCAAGCTTTAGCATCACCCTTTAATGAGAATGGAAATAACTTGAGAATATAATAATAGTGAATCTTCTCATCATGAGCAAAAAGGGTGGCTATGTCATTCAACTTAGTAATATGTGCCACAATAGTTTCAGTTTCATAACCATGGAAAGGAATAGATTCAACCAAAGTGATTAACTCTGGGTCGACAGAGAATTCATAATCCTTATCATCAATAAAAATAGGTGAAGTAGCAAACTCATGATCACATTTCATTTTAGCATTCAGAGATCTTTCCTTATACTTGCATAATAAATTCTCTAGATCATATCTATCCTTACAAGCAAGAATATCTCTAGTTGCCTCCTCACTCATAGTGTAACCTTTCGGTACATTTAGCAATTCATATCTAGGAGGACTAGTTCTAGTGGGTGTTTCAAAATTTTCAGTTTCAAGTTCATCATCAGATTCAACAATATCATGTTGTCTTACTCTAGCAATTTGTTCATCAAGAAATTCACCTAATGGCACATCATCATCAAGCAAGGTACTAGCATCATCATGAGGAGCATTCAAAGCAGAAGTAGCATCATCAATAACTTGTGACATATCAGAATTAATAGCATGTGGTGGTGTTGCAAGTTTACTTATAACAGAAGGTGAATCTAAATTGGAGCTGGATGGCAGTTCCTTACCTCCCCTCGTCTTTGAGGGAAAAATATTAGTCTTAGCATCCTTCAGATTCTTCATAATGATAATATGATAATAATCCCAAGTGACTCAACAAATATTGCTATGCTCCCCGGCAACGGTGCCAGAAAAAGGTCTTGATAACCCACAAGTATAGGGGATCGCAACAGTTTTCGAGGGTAGAGTATTCAACCCAAATTTATAGATTCGACACAAGGGGAGCCAAAGAATATCTAAAGGTATTAGCAGTTGAGTTGTCAATTCAACCACACCTGGAGATTAATTATCTGCAGTAAAGTGATTAGTAGCACAGTAATATGACACTTTTGATGATAGCAATAGTAACGGTAACAGTGAGAGTAGTGATTTTGTAGCAGTAATGATAGAAGTAGCAGCAGTAGTAACTTAGCAAGAACAATATAAGGTAAATTCATATGCATCGGATCGGTGACTTGTTGGATGATATTCATCATGAGATATCCATAACCTAGGGCAATACGACACTAGCTCTAGTTCATAAATATAATGTAGGCATGTATTCTGTAAATAGTCATACGTGCTTATGTAAAGAACTTGCATGACATCTTTTGTCCTACCCTCCCGTGGCAGTGGGGTCCTATAGGAAACTAATGGATATTAAGGCCTCCTTTTAATAGAGAACCGGAACAAAGCATTAGCACACGGTGAATACATGAACTCCTCAAACTACGGTCATCATCGGGAGTGGTCCCGACTATTGTCACTCCGGGGTTGCCGGATCATAACACTTAGTAGGTGACTATAACTTGCAAGGTCGGATCTAGAACATGGATATAATGGTGATAACATAAACAGTTCAGATCTCAAATCTTGGCACCCGGCCCAAAGTGACAAGCATTAAGCATGGCTGTCACATCCTAGTTAGCCATGCATTAGAGTGTTGCATCATGTTTCCTCTTTCATCAGAAACTTGAAATGGGGATCTGTGAAACCCTCAGAATCATTTTTGAAAATGATCCAAATAAAAATTTCTCCAAAAGGTCCAAGAAAATGCTCATGTTGCTCTCTGAAAATATTGGACAGAGATAAAAATCAAACCAATATTTTCAAGAGCTCATAGGTATTTATTTTGGGCATTTGGAATTAATGCATAATTATTTGCTTTGGAAATATATTATTTATATATATTAATATATGTCCAAATATTATGCCAATTATAAAGGAGCTCTGGAATAATATATCTAGCTCCTGCAAAAATTGGCATAAGGAAATAAAATGATTTAATATTTTATTTAAATCAAAACAAATGTCAGAAATTAGAAAACAGAAAATAATTAAAAGGGAGAAGCTTACCTGGGCTCCTCCCTGTGCAGCCCAGCCAGCTAGCCGGCCCAGCCAGCAGGCGGCCCAGCCCACCACTGCAGCCCTCCGTCGTCTTCCTCCCCTCGCCCCGAAGCTGCTGCGTGCTCGCACGCGCACGGCCGCGCAGCCACCTCCTGCTTGCCGACGAGCTCCTGGCCGCGTGGACGACTCCCGCAGGCCGTCCCGATCCCCCCCTGCTCTCTCTCACTCTCCCCCGGCTCTTCCCTCCTCTCCCTCGCTCTCTCTCTCACACGGCCGAACACCACCGCCGCCGCCGTTCGCCATAGCAGTCGTCTCCGGCCACCCCTTGCTCCCCCGACTAGCTTAGGAGCTCCGCCACGACCCCCTCTTCCTCCCCACCGCTCCACGGGTCCCCGGAAGCCCTGCATCGCCGCCACGTCGCCGTTCCCCTCTTCGGGCTCCGACCATCGTCGCCGTCGAATTCGTCGTCTCCAGCGCGTCCCCGAGCCCGCTAACCATCCCTGCAGCTCCGCGGTGAGCCCCCGGATCGTTTCCCCCTTCTCCCCTCGTCTTTTTCGACCTCTAGGCCCTAGCCCCACCTTGGCCGAGAGCTCCACACCACCGGCGATGTCGCCGTCGTGGCCACGGTCACCGTAGCACCCAACCGAGCACACTATCGTGCTCCACACCTCACCAGGATCACGCAGCACGCACTAACGCCTCCCCAAACCCCCTGCAACACCGATCCCGACCGCACCCGAACTCCGGCGGCCGCAGCCGAGCTCGCCGCCGTCGACTCCGGCCACCCCAGGCCCAGCCACAGCCACCGTTCGACGCGCGGGAGCAAGAGCTTCCCAACGAGCCCAAGCACGGCCTCGCCCGTGCCCTGTAGCGCGATCCCGCGTCGCGCCGCCGTCTCGGACCTCGCCGGCGTCACGTCGCCGGTGGGTTTGACCCACTTTGACCACGGCAGGACACCCCCCTGAGTCCCTGACAGGTGGGCCCAGCCCTGTAGCTAATTAGGATTAGTGCTAACCACTAATGGTTAACCCCCTGACACTGACAGTGGGCCCCCAGCGCCACTAAACCCCTAATTAGGATTAAACTAACCCTGTTTAACCCCCCTGTCACTGACGTGTGGACCCCACACGTCAGGTTTGACCCCAGACAGCCGCAGTTGACCACTGACGTCATGCTGACGTCATGCTGGCGCAATAATTATAATTTCTGGATTTAAATTTAATCAGGAAATTCCAGAATATTATTTAAACTTCAAAAATTCATAACGTTTATTCTGTAACTCCAAATTGGACAAATTATATATGAAAAATGATCAGAAAAATCCAATCTATCCATCTGTACTATTTTCATGCATGATCAAACAAGTTAAATTGATGTTTTAAGCAGAACAAGGAAAAGCACTTTAAAAGGCCATGTTTGAGTTTGAAATTTGAATCTTTGATTCAAATTTGTTCAAACCCTTCTGGTTTTAGTTGCATTAGCCCAACACACTCATATTGCCATGTTTCATGCATGCATCATATTGTTGCACATTGTTTGGTGATGCTTGTGTATCGATGTCCTTTGCGACAGGTTCTGCCCCCGAGGAGTACCGTGATTACCCTAACGAAGAACCGTATCAGTGCATCGGACCATCAGGCAAGCAACCAATCAATTGATCATATCGATACAATCCCATGTTCTCGCTCCTGCTCTCTTTTACTGCATTAAGACAACGTGTTTCAAACTGCTGTGTGCTACGGTAGTTGAACCCATTTCCTCTGCATGACCTGTCATTGCCACAGTAACTAGATGAAACCCACTAGCATGTGTAGGAGTTGATTGAGCCATATGTATGTGTTGTTCCTACCTTGCTATGCCTGCTATGCTTAGAGTCATGTCAGGTCTGGTTCATCGGGGTGATGGGCTAGAGTGAAATGATTATGGCGGTAATGCGAGTGGTGTGATGAACACGATTTGGTAAAGGTATCGATGAGAGGCCATGTAGGAGTACATGGTGGGTTGTTTCATTGAAGCCGACCTTAAGCACTAAGATCTGTATGTGTGATTTAAGAATCAGCTACTACCATGCATTGGGCCCGAAACCAATGGACCCTCTCGGCTTCTTATTCACCCTAGTTCTCCGTCCAGGAGTTGCAAGTAGTTTCTGGTGTTTGTAGCCTACTGGAGGCCGTGGACAGCGCTGACCGTAGGGGTGGGCTGTGATGCGGTAGGTACGTGGCCGGGTGTACCGAATACCCGTTAGGTATCTCGGGAACCCTGTTCACATCGTTCGGGGCCGTATGGGAAACCTCGGCCGGACTCCCTGCGGATGGAACCTGAATAGGCGATAAACCTGGACTGGAGGCTTAGGTGATTAGGTAGGCCGTGGCCGACACCCACGTTGGGCTTCCGCTTGAAGGTTGCCGAGTACATGTCGTGTAAACGACGGTAAGTGGTGAGAGCGTGTATGAAGAAGTACACCCCTGCAGGGTTAACATGATCTATTCGAATAGCCGCGTCCGCGGTAAAGGACTACTTGGTTGCCTATACAGTTCATAGACAAGTAAATGGAAACTACTAAAAGCCTCAAGATAAGTGTGAGTGCCGAGGATGGCTCTTCCGTAGGAAGACGGAGGTGGATCCTCGGTATGGTATTGAAGTGGTGAGTAGTGGACTCGTGTGCGCAAAACCTTTTCAAATTGAAGTATCGTAGGATAGCCTAGCCAAGAGTCAAAGCTGGCTTGCTGCAATAACTCCACCAACCCTTCTTGATACTATGCATGTATGTAGGATCTGATGTAAGTCTTGCTAAGTACCTTTGTACTCATGTTGCTGTAATCTACATTTTTACAGAAGACGCTGCAACCCCTTCTGATGGGTTCTATGTAGACGTTGACATCAACGACTAGGCTAAAGACCCAGGTGGTGACCCTGAGCTTGTGATGGACCACGTAGTATAGCTAGGCTTTCCAAGCCTCTTTTATTTTACTAGTTGTCTGTACTCAGACAATGTACTTCCGCTGCTGGTTTGTATGACTGTATGACTTGTATGTTGGGTCGTGAGACCCGTATCTTTGTGTATGCTATGTATGGCTCCCTGAGCCTTAAATAAAGTACTTGTGTCATAGAGTCATGTTGTGATGCTTCGTTGTATTTGCACATATCGAGCATATTGTGTGTATGATTGAAATGCTTGGTATGTGTGGGATCTGACTATCTAGTTGTTTATCTTTAGTAGCCTCTCTTACCGGGAAATGTCTCCTAGTGTTACCGCTGAGCCATGGTAGCTTGCTACTGCTCTGGAACACTTAGGCTGGCCGGCATGTGTCCTTCTTCGTTCCTGTGTCTGTCCCTTCGGGGAAATGTCACGCTTTGAGTACCGGAGTCCTGTTAGCCCGCTACAGCCTGGTTTACCGGAGTCCTGCTAGCCCAGTGCTACAGCCCGGACCCATTTGCTGATGACCGACACGTTCGGAGCTGGGTCATGGATGCCTGTCCCTGTAAGTCTGTGCCACTTTGGGTTTACGACTAGTCATGTCAGCCCGGGCTCCTTATCATATGGATGCTAGCGACACTATCATATACGTGAGCCAAAAGGCGCAAACGGTCCCGGGCAAAGGTAAGGCGACACCCGTGGGAATACCGTGCGTGAGGCCGCAAAGTGATATGAGGTGTTACCGGCTAGATCGATGTGACATCGAGTCGGGGTCCTGACAGCGTTGGCATCAGAGCCGGACTGCCTGTAGGTTCTCCAAGCCAAACTGGTCGATGTTGAGTCTAGAAATTCTTTAGTTATATGTAGGGGAATTGTTTGTGGGTTGGAACGTAAGGCTCTTTTTACTCCTTTATCTTATGACATTCTGATCTGAGTCAGTCCATTCTTCCACCGGGGGTTAAGGAATTAGGATCTGTTCTCTCTATCAGGATCACGAGTTACTAATCAGTAGTACCTTATAAGTTGATGGATTCAAGCCTAGTTTAGTTTTACTACCACATGATGTTGTTAGAATGGTTTCAGAACTTTGATATGATGATGTTGAGTGTGTACGAAATCCTTTGTCAAATGTCTCAAAATCCTTTTTGAGCATTTACAGCTGTTATGCTGCCGAAATTTTGCTAGAAATTCTAATGCCTTTGCATTATGATTGTGCTTTCAGATGGCCACTCGCGACCTCAATCAAGTGGTTCGCCTGACTCGATGCCTAGATGTACCCGGCCATACTGCCAAGTTGGTCAGGGTAATGACTGAGGCTGGATACCGTTGGTATCCTGAGTACACGGTCGAAGAGCAATTCCGAGACTTTAACCAAAGCCAGTATCTCTGCACTGTCAGGATATTTCCATCTTATCCTGGATCCACCGAGCCTCTTCACTGCTCCTATGGACTCGGGGTTACTATTGAGATGGCTGTGCAGGACGCCGCCTACTCTATGATGACCATTATGCGAGTCAGATCTGGTCTATTTCGGGACTCTGATTTCTGGTATATGCCAGGATCACTTCCGGGAGCACAAGGGTATCTCCAGGCTATTTATGCTGACCCCACTCAGGAGGATTCACGGACTCGCACCACTGCTGAGATGCTCGAGGATAAGGACCGTGAAAATCGGGCCTTGAGGTTAGAGCTCTTCAATACCCGTGCTGACCACTGGGCCACATTGACTCGGTTCGCACCGGCGGTGCAAGCTGGATATTCAGATATGCGCGATCTCTATCCTGTGAGATCTGCTCTGCCAGACGTGATGGGTTGGCGTGATGTAGGAGGCATCACCCCACCTCGCGGTCCCCGCAGGCCACCGTCTGTTGGTCCAAGGCCTCATCCTAGCCCCTATGGTCCACAAGCTCCGCGAGATCGTCTGTTTCCGGATGATCATGTTAAGCTTCCAGGCTATGGAGGTGACTTCTACGAGGACTACTACGGATCGATCTGAGTTAGCGGTAGTATCACTAGTTCGCACTAGCTGTGTCTTCTATCGTTCCGCGTGACTCGTGGGATATGAACTAGTTTGTACTCTTCCGGAGGTGTAGAAAAATAATGTATAGGAGCTTGGGATGCCTCCGATGAGATGTAATCCTCTTTTCACCGTATTAGTACTTTGTTTGGTCTTGTACTAAACCCTGTATGGTGTGTATGACGATGGAATAAAAGAAGCAGTTTCTGTATCTACCATGTCATACGGATGATCATCTTGCATTCCGAATTATTCCTTACATTATGTATCCTATGTCGGAATTTTATCATCCTGACTAAATCATTGTCTTGTTTACCTAGGATGGTCAACACGCGCACTAACCCTGCTCCTCAAGAGCAGGCCGAAGGCAGTGAAGTCAGGGATGCAAATCTGCCTCATCCTCCTTCACTAGCCGAGGTTATGATGGAAGCTGAGAGAAACAAGCGGGAGACCAACCGTTTGTTGGAGCGTATTGAACAGAACACAGCACACCATTAGAGGACTAACGTGGTGTCACTCAGTGATTTTATCAAATTACATCCACCCACGTTCCACCACTCCGTCGAGCCTCTCGACGCTGATGACTGGCTTCGTAGTATCGCTCACAAGCTGCGTTCCGCGCTGGTAGCGGAGGCTGACAAGGTCACCTTTGCTGCATATCATCTTGAAGGCCCCGCCAGTCTATGGTGGGAGAATTATGGAGCTATGCGCCCAGCGGGCCATGTCACTACTTGGGCTGAATTCAGCGAGGCTTTCCATGAACATCACATTCCGGAGGGTCTCATGGACCGTAAACGTGAGGAATTCTGCAATTTCACCCAAGGCCGACTTTCTGTGGATGTTTATAGCAGGGAGTTTGGTAATCTCGCACGATATGCAACCGAGGAAGTTTCTACTGACGCCAAGAAGCAAGCAAGGTTCCGTAAGGGACTTAGTCCTGAGCTTCGCCGCGACCTCCATCTGCATGAGTGCACATCTTTTCAGAAACTTGTCAATAAAGCCATCAGTGCTGAAACTGGTCAGACTGACTATGACGCAACACGCAAGCATGGCCGTGATATGGGTTCCTCATCCGGTGCTGGTCCTCAGAAGCGCCGCGTGTGGGTGCCCAACACCGCCCTGCCACCCAGGTTCACACCGAGGCCATCTTTCCAGGTGCCTCGCCCCATTCAACAGTCTGCACCGGCCAAGCCCTATGGGGGTCCAACTAACAATGCTCCTCCACGTACCAGTTCCGTGACTTGTTTCAAGTGTGGGGAATCTGGTCACTATATGCGTGAGTGTCCTCAGACCAACCCCAACCAATCTGCTAAAGCTGTTGGCCGTGGCAAGCCGACAGGGAAAATATTCCACGCCAAACCGGTCACCGCTTCACGTGGCCATGTCAACTGTATCTCTGCCGAAGAAGCTCAAGAGGATCCCAACGTCGTTCTCGGTACGCTTCTTGTAAATTGCCACCCGGCATCTGTTCTTTTCGATACAGGAGCCTCTCATTCTTTTATATCCGAAAATTATGCTCGTTTGCATAACGTTGCATTCTGTGACATGCCATCCACTATGGAAATTTCTACCCCTGGTTCTAGATGGCAGACCTCTAGGGTAAGTTATGGAAATGAAATCCAAGTCGACAGACTTGTTTTTCTCGCGTCTTTGATAGCCCTTAAATCTTCAGATATTAATATCATTTTGGGTATGGACTGGATGTCAGCTCATCAAGCCAAAATTGATTTCTTCTCTAGGACTGTTCAACTCACCCATCCTTCGGGGAAGATAGACAATGTTTTGACCCGAATAGCCAAGCGACAATTATATTCTCTTAACGCCAGCCCTTTGCCAGACCTTGAGGACATTCCGGTAGTACGTGACTTCCCGGATGTCTTTCCAGAGGAATTGCCAGGTGTTCCACCTGACAGGGATGTTGAGTTCGTAATCGACCTCATCCCCGGAACCGTTCCGATTGCTAGAAGACCTTATAAGATGGCACCACTAGAACTAGCCGAGCTTAAGAAACAACTCGATGAATCCTTGAAAAAGGGTTTCATCCGCCCTAGTTCATCTCCGTGGGCTTGCCCCGTCCTATTCGTCAAGAAGAAGGATGGTACGGACCGGATGGTTGTAGATTACCGACCTGTCAATTTGGTCACAATCAAGAACAAATATCCACTTCCCAGGATCAACGATCTGTATGATCAGCTCGCTGGATCCTCAGTCTTCTCCAAGATGGATTTGAGGTTGGGCTACCATCAAATCAAAATCAGAAACGGGGACATTCCTAAAACGGCCTTTGTTACTCGTTATGGCCAATACGAGTACACCGTCATGTCCTTCGGTTTAACCAACGCTCCAGCCACCTTTTCTCGGTTAATGAACTCAATCTTCATGGAGTATTTGGATAAATTCGTCGTGGTTTACCTCGATGATATACTCATCTACTCCAAGAGCGAGGAAGAACATGCCGAACATCTAAGGCTAGTGTTGAAGAAACTTCGAGAGCATCGCCTTTATGCCAAATTTTCTAAATGTGAATTCTGGTTGTCAGAAGTGACCTATCTGGGTCATGTAATATCTGGTAAAGGTATTGCTGTTAACCCTGAGCGAGTTCAAGCCGTCCTTAATTGGACTCCACCTGAATCGGTCAAGCAAGTTCGGAGTTTTCTAGGCTTAGCGAGCTATTGTCGTCGCTTTGTCGAGAACTTCTCCAAAGTTGCTAAGCCTCTAACCGAACTCCTCAAGAAAGATAAAAAGTTCGAATGGACTCCACAATGTGAGCACAGCTTTCAGGAACTGAAAAGACGCCTGACCTCTGCTCCCGTACTGGTACCGCCAGACTTCTCCAAGGACTTTGTTATCTACTGCGACGCCTCGCGACAAGGACTGGGTTGCATTCTCATGCAAGATCGACACGTAATCGCCTACGCTTCACGGCAATTGCACCCACATGAGGAGAATTATCCTACTCATGATCTAGAGCTTGCAGCCGTAGTCTATGCACTTAAGACCTGGCGTCATTACCTCCTCGGTAATCGTTGCGAAATATTCACTGATCACCAAAGTCTGAAGTACATTTTCACCCAACCGGATCTGAATCTCAGGCAAAGACGTTGGGTTGAATTGATCACAGACTTCGACTTAGGAATAACTTACACCCCAGGGAAAGCCAACATCATGGCTGATGCGCTAAGTCGTAAATCTTATTGTAACAACCTGATGTTACAACAAAGTCAACCGCTTCTCCATGAGGAATTTCGGAAGCTTAACCTTCACATTGTACCTCAAGGTTTTCTTTCCACCTTGGTGGCAAAACCTACCCTTACGGATCAAATTATCAAAGCACAGAAGGTAGATCCGGGAATCTCCCGCATCAACAGGAACATTCAGAAAGGAATTGCGAATTGTTTCTCCATTAATGATCAAGGAGTCGTATACTTCGGGGATCGACTAGTGGTTCCCAAAGTGCGCAACCTGAGGCGATTGATCCTTAAGGAAGCTCATGAATCTCCTCTCACCATTCATCCCGGTAGTACTAAGATGTATCAGGACCTACGCCAGAGGTTCTGGTGGACTAGGATGAAGAGAGAAATTGCTCAGTTTATTGCTAATTGCGACGTCTGTCGTCGTGTAAAAGCAGAGCACCAACGGCCTGCTGGCACCCTTCAACCCTTAGCTATTCCTGAATGGAAATGGGATAAAATTGGTATGGATTTCATTACCGGTTTTCCCAGGACCAAGAGAGGGAATAATGCTATTTTCGTCGTGGTCGATCGTCTTTCCAAAGTAGCCCATTTCTTACCTGTTCGTGAGAGTATAACCGCTAGTCAGCTGGCAGATTTGTACATCTCCCGAATAGTGTCTCTCCATGGTGTTCCTTTGGAAATTAACTCGGATCGAGGAAGTCTTTTCACCTCTCGATTTTGGGAAAGTTTCCAAAATGCTATGGGAACTCGTCTCTCCTTTAGCACCGCTTTCCACCCTCAGTCGAGTGGTCAAGTGGAACGCGTCAACCAAATTCTAGAAGACATGCTTCGAGCCTCTGTTATCTCATTCGGAATGGATTGGGAGAAGTGCCTTCCATTTGCCGAATTCGCTTACAACAACAGCTATCAATCTAGCTTGGGTAAAGCCCCTTTTGAATTTCTCTATGGACGACGGTGTCGAACACCCCTTAACTGGTCAGAGACCGGGGAAAGACAATTCTTTGGCCCGGACATGATTCAGGAAGCAGAAGAACAAGTTCGCATCGTTCGTGAAAAGTTGAAAACAGCCCAATCTCGTCAAAAGAGTCAATATGACCGAAAACATAAGGCTATGACTTTCGAGGTTGACGAGAAGGCTTATCTTCGGGTCACCCCTCTGAAGGGAACCCATCGTTTCGGTATCAAAGGCAAATTGGCTCCTCGTTACATTGGACCTTTTCGCATTCTCGCCAAACATGGAGAAGTTGCCTACCAGTTGGAACTACCTCCGCACCTCTCCAGAGTCCACGATGTCTTCCACGTTTCTCAACTCAGGCGTTGCTTCTCGGATCCTATCCGTGAAGTGGACCACGAAACGCTTGATCTCCAAGATAATCTTACATATCGAGAGTACCCCATTCGTATCCTCAATCAGGCCGAACGTACCACCCGACGCCAGAATATCAAGTTTCTCAAAGTTCAATGGTCGCACCATTCTGAAGATGAAGCAACCTGGGAAAGGGAGGATCGTCTTCGACTCGAGTATCCCGCCTTCTTCCCGGAGGAACCCAAATCTCGGGACGAGATTCTTTTGAGTGGGGGTGAGTTGTCACATCCTAGTTAGCCATGCATTAGAGTGTTGCATCATGTTTCCTCTTTCATCAGAAACTTGAAATGGGGATCTGTGAAACCCTCAGAATCATTTTTGAAAATGATCCAAATAAAAATTTCTCCAAAAGGTCCAAGAAAATGCTCATGTTGCTCCCTGAAAATATTGGACAGAGATAAAAATCAAACCAATATTTTCAAGAGCTCATAGGTATTTATTTTGGGCATTTGGAATTAATGCATAATTATTTGCTTTGGAAATATATTATTTATATATATTAATATATGTCCAAATATTATGCCAATTATAAAGGAGCTCTGGAATAATATATCTAGCTCCTGCAAAAATTGGCATAAGGAAATAAAATGATTTAATATTTTATTTAAATCAAAACAAATGTCAGAAATTAGAAAACAGAAAATAATTAAAAGGGAGAAGCTTACCTGGGCTCCTCCCTGTGCAGCCTAGCCAGCTGGCCGGCCCAGCCAGCAGGCGGCCCAGCCCACCACTGCAGCCCTCCGTCGTCTTCCTCCCCTCGCCCCGAAGCTGATGCGTGCTCGCACGCGCACGGCCGCGCGGCCACCTCCTGCTTGCCGACGAGCTCCTGGCCGCGTGGACGACTCCCGCAGGCCGTCCCGATCCCCCCCTGCTCTCTCTCACTCTCCCCCGGCTCTTCCCTCCTCTCCCTCGCTCTCTCTCTCTCACGGCCGAACACCACCGCCGCCGCCGTTCGCCATAGCAGTCGTCTCCGGCCACCCCTTGCTCCCCCGACTAGCTTAGGAGCTCCGCCACGACCCCCTCTTCCTCCCCACCGCTCC
>NC_041383.1:167720169-167754068 GCF_002162155.2 Triticum dicoccoides
CCAGCGCGTCCCCGAGCCCGCTAACCATCCCTGCAGCTCTGCGGTGAGCCCCCGGATCGTTTCCCCCTTCTCCCCTGGTCTTTTTCGACCTCTAGGCCCTAGCCCCACCTTGGCCGAGAGCTCCACGCCGCCGGCGATGTCGCCGTCGTGGCGACGGTCACCGTAGCACCCAACCGAGCACACTATCGTGCTCCACACCTCACCAGGATCACGCAGCACACACTAACGCCTCCCCAAACCCCCTGCAACACCGATCCCGACCGCACCCGAACTCCGGCGGCCGCAGCCGAGCTCGCCGCCGTCGACTCCGGCCACCCCAGGCCCAGCCACAGCCACCGTTCGACGCGCGGGAGCAAGAGCTTTCCAACGAGCCCAAGCACGGCCTCGCCCGTGCCCTGTAGCGCGATCCCGCGTCGCGCCGCCGTCTCGGACCTCGCCGGCGTCACGTCGCCGGTGGGTTTGACCCACTTTGACCACGGCAGGACACCCCCCTGAGTCCCTGACAGGTGGGCCCAGCCCTGTAGCTAATTAGGATTAGTGCTAACCACTAATGGTTAACCCCCTGACACTGACAGTGGGCCCCCAGCGCCACTAAACCCCTAATTAGGATTAAACTAACCCTGTTTAACCCCCCTGTCACTGACGTGTGGACCCCACACGTCAGGTTTGACCCCAGACAGCCGCAGTTGACCACTGACGTCATGCTGACGTCATGCTGGCGCAATAATTATAATTTCTGGATTTAAATTTAATCAGGAAATTCCAGAATATTATTTAAACTTCAAAAATTCATAACTTTTATTCTGTAACTCCAAATTGGACAAATTATATATGAAAAATGATCAGAAAAATCCAATCTATCCATCTGTACTATTTTCATGCATGATCAAACAAGTTAAATTGATGTTTTAAGAAGAACAAGGAAAAGCACTTTAAAAGGCCATGTTTGAGTTTGAAATTTGAATCTTTGATTCAAATTTGTTCAAACCCTTCTGGTTTTAGTTGCATTAGCCCAACACACTCATATTGCCATGTTTCATGCATGCATCATATTGTTGCACATTGTTTGGTGATGCTTGTGTATCGATGTCCTTTGCGACAGGTTCTGCCCCCGAGGAGTACCGTGATTACCCTAACGAAGAACCGTATCAGTGCATCGAACCATCAGGCAAGCAACCAATCAATTGATCATATCGATACAATCCCATGTTCTCGCTCCTGCTCTCTTTTACTGCATTAAGACAACGCGTTTCAAACTGCTGTGTGCTACGGTAGTTGAACCCATTTCCTCTGCATGACCTGTCATTGCCACAGTAACTAGATGAAACCCACTAGCATGTGTAGGAGTTGATTGAGCCATATGTATGTGTTGTTCCTACCTTGCTATGCCTGCTATGCTTAGAGTCGTGTCAGGTCTGGTTCATCGGGGTGATGGGCTAGAGTGAAATGATTATGGCGGTAATAAGAGTGGTGTGATGAACACAATTTGGTAAAGGTATCGATGAGAGGCCATGTAGGAGTACATGGTGGGTTGTTTCATTGAAGCCGACCTTAAGCACTGAGATCTGTATGTGTGATTTAAGAATCAGCTACTACCATGCATTGGGCCCGAAACCAATGGACCCTCTCGGCTTCTTATTCACCCTAGTTCTCCGTCCAGGAGTTGCAAGTAGTTTCTGGTGTTTGTAGCCTACTGGAGGCCGTGGACAGCGCTGACCGTAGGGGTGGGCTGTGATGCGGTAGGTACGTGGCCGGGTGTATCGAATACCCGTTAGGTATCTCGGGAACCCTGTTCACATCGTTCGGGGCCGTATGGGAAACCTCGGCCGGACTCCCTACGGATGGAACCTGAATAGGCGATAAACCTGGACTGGAGGCTTAGGTGATTAGGTAGGCCGTGGCCGACACCCACATTGGGCTTCCGCTTGAAGGTTGCCGAGTACATGTCGTGTAAACGACGGTAAGTGGTGAGAGCGTGTATGAAGAAGTACACCCCTGCAGGGTTAACATGATCTATTCGAATAGTCGCGTCCGCGGTAAAGGACTACTTGGTTGCCTATACAGTTCATAGACAAGTAAATGGAAACTACTAAAAGCCTCAAGATAAGTGTGAGTGCCGAGGATGGCTCTTCCGTAGGAAGACGGAGGTGGATCCTCGGTATGGTATTGAAGTGGTGAGTAGTGGACTCGTGTGCGCAAAACCTTTTCAAATTGAAGTATCGTAGGATAGCCTAGCCAAGAGTCAAAGCTGGCTTGCTGCAATAACTCCACCAACCCTTCTTGATACTATGCATGTATGTAGGATCTGATGTAAGTCTTGCTGAGTACCTTTGTACTCATGTTGCTGTAATCTACATTTTTACAGAAGACGCTGCAACCCCTTCTGATGGGTTCTATGTAGACGTTGACATCAACGAGTAGGCTAAAGACCCAGGTGGTGACCCTGAGCTTGTGATGGACTACGTAGTATAGCTAGGCTTTCCAAGCCTCTTTTATTTTACTAGTTGTCTGTACTCAGACAATGTACTTCCGCTGCTGGTTTGTATGACTGTATGACTTGTATGTTGGGTCGTGAGACCCGTATCTTTGTGTATGCTATGTATGGCTCCCTGAGCCTTAAATAAAGTACTTGTGTCATAGAGTCATGTTGTGATGCTTCGTTGTATTTGCACATATCGAGCATATTGTGTGTATGATTGAAATGCTTGGTATGTGTGGGATCTGACTATCTAGTTGTTTATCTTTAGTAGCCTCTCTTACCGGGAAATGTCTCGTAGTGTTACCGCTGAGCCATGGTAGCTTGCTACTGCTCTGGAACACTTAGGCTGGCCGGCATGTGTCCTTCTTCGTTCCTGTGTCTGTCCCTTCGGGGAAATGTCACGCTTTGAGTACCGGAGTCCTGTTAGCCCGCTACAGCCCGGTTTACCGGAGTCCTGCTAGCCCAGTGCTACAGCCCGGACCCATTTGCTGATGACCGACACGTTCGGAGCTGGGTCATGGATGCCTGTCCCTGTAAGTCTGTGCCACTTTGGGTTTACGACTAGTCATGTCAGCCCGGGCTCCTTATCATATGGATGCTAGCGACACTATCATATACGTGAGCCAAAAGGCGCAAACGGTCCCGGGCAAAGGTAAGGCGACACCCGTGGGAATACCGTGCGTGAGGCCACAAAGTGATATGAGGTGTTACCGGCTAGATCGATGTGACATCGAGTCGGGGTCCTGACAATGGCGAAGTGATAGCAACATCAATCTCACAACATAGTGGATACTTGGGATCGGGCCCTAACAAAACTAACTCGATTACATGATGAATCTCATCCAACTTCTCATCGACCAGCGAGCCTACGAAGGAATTACTCACTCCTGGTGGGGAGCATCATGGAATTCGCGATGGAGATGTGTTGGTGATGACGAAGATCGAAGATCCCCCTCTCCGGAGCCCCAAACGAACTCCAGATCTGGCCTCCTGATGAAGAACATGAGACGGTGGTGGCTCCGTCTCATGAAACCGATAATTCTTTCTCCCTGATTTTTTCTGGAATAATGTAATTTTATAGCATCGGTTTCAGGGTCTAGGGGGCCACCAGGTGGGGACAACCCACCGGGGCGCGCCTGGAAGGGCAGGCGCACCCTGGTGGGTTGTGCCCACCCAGGTGCCCCCCTCAAGTGGCTCTTGGCTCCAGAAATTCTCTTTATTGATATAAAAAATCCTCGCAAAGTTTTCTTCCATTCCGAGAACTTTAATTTCTCCACAAAAACAACACCATGGTAGTTCTACTGAAAACAGCGTCAACCCAGGGTTAGTTTCATTTAAATCATGCAAATTAGAGTCCAAAACAAGAGGAAAAGCATTAGGAAAAGTAGATACGATGGAGACATATCAAGCCTGCGCCGCTACTACAACAAGAAGATCAAGCTGCGTGTTTTCTGTGAAGGCGACCTTGTGCTCCGACTGATCCAGCGATCAGCCTGCCAGCACAAGCTCGCAGCACCTTGGGAAGGTCCCTTCATCATCAGCAAGGCCCTGGGCAATGACTCCTACTACCTCTTCGATGCGCAAAAGCCTAGGGCACGCAAGCGAAGCACAGCCGGCGAAGAGATGGAGCGACCATGGAACGCAAACCTCCGCCGTCCGTTTTACAATTGATGCAATGTATGTGCCATGCTACCTTTTGTATTAAGCAAAGACCTTAGGTGCCCCAAGATGCACTCGGGGGCTACCTTTTTATCTATAAGATAAGCTTCTCCTATGACATGAGTTTTTCATTCTCTTGCCCCATCCGGGTCCGGTCAGTCAGCCCGGGGGCTCGCCGCCTTGGCCTAAGTTAGCACCGCCCAAAGCCGGTCGAGTAGTGTGCCGATGCCAAAGCCCTCTCTTTGCCTCAGCTACAGCTCGCAGCGCGACTATTCAGCTGGCAAGAGCTAAAGTCTAGAAATGATGTCCATGGGAAAACAACTAAGGAAGGACGCCAACGCAGGCCAAGCCGGCTCCTCGCCTCACCCATACGGCTGCCCAGCAGCCGGCTGGCCAACTTCTCGCTCGACTAGCTATGCTCTAGGAGGTTGAAGTAACTTGCCTATTCGAAACGGCCAAGTCCCTGACCCAGCAACAGACCGCAGTGCGGCTGTTCGGCTGGTAGGGCGACAGCCAAAGGAAAACGGCAAAGGAAAAAGGCAATAAGAGCAAAAGCAAGGGCGAACCAGAACCCGACAAATCACACAAGCACGTGAAAATAAAATTATTTACATTGCAAAAGGCCCAAGGCCAGCATTCATCAGAGTTTCATACAGCCCCGATGGGTGGAACAGCGCGTGATTAACTTGTTCGTGTGATCACAAGAACAGAAGAGTTTGAAGGATAACTAGGCCAGAGGCGCGGAAGGCAGATCGGACAGGTCGGCAATGGTTGTAGCGCCAAGTGGCGGGGCATCCAGCTGGCTGGTTCTGGCTTGGTCGGCGGCGGCAGTTGACGTAGTCTCTGGCTACCCGCTGACTAAAGCTGGATCGAGATGGTTTTGGCTGGTCGTTCCATCATCGGGGGCGTCGTCATCGCCTTCCTCATCCTCGCCGTCCTCCTCACCCTCGTCGTTGGAGGCGATTTCCTCCATCGAGTCATCTCCATAGTCCGGGTTCAGCCCGAACCAGGATGGCGACACCTCAGTGCCGTCATATGCCCGCTCCGGGACGAAGACGCCGATGTTGGCATAGTCGGCAAGGACCGCCGCGCGTTTGATGACCGCCTCACGCGCCGCCTCCAGCTCCATCCCCGCCTCCTAGCGAAACATGGCCAGCTAGTCCAAGTTCACGCCAGGGTATCATGCCTTGACGAACTCCAATGCCACCCTGGTGCTTGCCCATGCTGCGGCACCCTTCCAGGCCTCAAGCCGCTCGGCCACCACCTCCAACCAATTGGCAGTCTGACTAGGAGTCCGGGGCTCCTGCGCATCTGGCCGGAGCCCCTCCAGGACCTGTGACCCAGCGCGCTGAAGTCAGCGGAGCAGACAACGCGTTGGCTCAAGGCGCATCCGGATGGCCAAGAGCTACTCGCCGAGAGTCCGGGGCCAGTTTAGCAGAATCTCCTTGCCTGTGCTCCTCCGCTGGTCGCTCCGTGCCTCGATCGCCTCGCAGATGGCAACGGAGCAACCTGGGAGGTACTCTGTTCCAAAGAAGACAAAAGAGTTAGAAGTCGGCCTCCTGCGGCAGCCGGCAATTATGCAACAAGGCAAGAAAAGATCTACCTTCGAGCATATCCTGGATCTCGTAGTAGCCCTCCAACAGGTGCTTCTCCTTTTTGGCCCAGCCCACGCGCTAGGACTCGAACTCAGCCTGGAGGCGATCCTCCTCATCCTTCAGCTTCTAGACTTGCTCCTTGTGCTGGCCGCCTGGTCCGCGAGCTCCCTTGCAAGTCGGTCGTGCTCGGGGGCTACTTGGATGCGCTCTAGCTACTTGGCCTGAAGCTGGCCCTCGAGATCGCACACCTGTGCCCTCAGATGGGTGGATGCCTCTACAAAAGGAAAGAAGAGTCATCATCGTCAGCATCGACAAAAACAAGAAGTCGCTAGAAGATTCGGCCTGCTCAACAGTCAGCCCGAATCTCGGGGGCTACACCTAGTGGATGCGCTTGCGCGCCCCCACTGAAGGTCGGCCTACTTACCGCGGCTCTTGGTCAACTCAGTAGTCCGGTTCACGAGCTTTTGATTCTGGGAGTTGTAGGCGGTCGCGTGCGGGTTATGGTAGTCCTGCAGCGACAGCAACACTTCAGCATTCGGATCACGCTGTGAAGTCCCAGCCCGCCTTCTTAGCAGCCGGCCTAGAACATGGGGGCTACACCCAGCGGGTGCGCTGGCGCGCCCCTGCTGAAGATCGCAGAAGTAAAAAAGCAAACTCAAGCACATACCCGGACAGTTGTCTGCATCGCCACCAGCTTGTTCCGTGCCTGCGGGAGGGTGGCGCTGCGGGCGTTGAACTTGTCAAGACCGTCCTGCACGACAAGGTTCAGGATGGCCGAGCCGACTGTTGGCATCCAACCAGGCGGAGCCAAGCTCATGGCCTCGGTGTCGGCCACCTGCAAGCTCGCGGTGTCGGCACCTGCCGGTCTTGGCACAGAAGCCGCCCGCATTGGGCGCGATCGTGCAGAGGCACGCGTCACCACGGCTTGGCTCGTCACCAGCCTGGTGTTGGCTGGCGGCACCTCTGGCCTTCCGTGCTGGCTACCTCCTCGCTCGCCAGCACCCGGCGCGCGCGGAGCCACCTCCACCTCCAAGACGATGGCGTCGGTTTCCTCCCGCTCCGGGTCCGTCTGGCTAGCTCCGGCTGCCCCAGTCGGCGCCTGGCCCTCCACCATCGGCGGCTCCGACTGCTGCAAGTCGCAGGCCTCTGGAACCAGGCTGCGGGGCGGATCCTCCTAGCCTTGGCGTCGGCCTCCGCATGCGCCTTGGCCGCAGCATCGGCCTCTGCCTGCGCCGCGATCATCGCCTCAGCTTCCGCGTGGGCCGCGACATCCCGCTCATACTGCGCCTCATGCGCACTCCTCTCTGTCGCCTCCCGAAGGGCGGCGGCCGGGTCCACACGGTGGGCCTCCTCAGAGCCGCCTTCTTCTCCAATTAACGAGGTGGAGGAAGTCCACGACACGGAAAGTGGACCCCTGTAAAGCAAGGCAAGCAAAGATGAGAAGTTTGCAAGAAAGAAGCAAGTGAAAATAAGAAACTCGCAAGACAGAAACAACTAAGATAAGAGTAGTCTGAGCGCTCACCCGGACGACATGGGGCTCTCTTTAGGGGTCTTACTGACGGCGGCCGCCTTCGCGGCCTCGTGCCGCTTGGTCGCAGCAGTCGTTGACTTGGTCTTCTTTGTTGGCCAGTTGCCGAACATCCCCTCAGGGCGACGCTTGTGTGTGCCGGGTGCGGGAGACGGTGTTGAAGGGCCGGCTCCCGTCCTTGCAGATCCTCCAAGCCGGTGCTGCCCCTCATCGTCCTCATCGTCATCCAGCTAAGACCATATATCGCTGACTCCTGCTACGTCGTCTCCCGAAGAGCCACCTGCTCCAGCGCTGATACGTCTCCAACGCATCTATAATTTATGAAGTATTCGTGCTAATATATTATCATTCTTGGATGTTTAACAATCATTTTATAGCAACTTTATATCATTTTTTGGGACTAACCTATTGACCCAGTGCTAGTTGCTATTCTTTTGCTTGTTTTTTACATCACGTGAAATCAATATCAAACGGAGTCCAAACACCACATAACTTTTTGGAGATTTTTTCTGGACCAGAAGGAACCCAATGGGCCTGAGCTGCACCTGGGGGGTGCCCCGGGGGGGCACAACCCACCACGGCGTGCCAGGCCCCCCTGGCGCGCCAGGTGGATTGTGCCCACCTTGGTGGCCTCCCGTAACACTTCTTTGCACTATAAATTCCCAAATATTCTGAAACCCTTTGGGTTAACCTAGATCAGAAGTTCCACACTGCAAGGCCTCTGTATCCACGAGATCCAATCTAGACCCTGTTCCGGCACCCTGCCGGAGGGGGGAATCATCACCGGTGGCCATCTTCATCATCCCGGCGGCCAGCACGATGAGGAGGGAATATTCCACCCTCGGGGCTGAGGGTTTGCACCAGTAGCTTTGTGTTTGATCTTTCTCTCTCTCGTGATCTATATAATGGGCTTTGTTAACATAGATGGATCCTATGATGTTTCTCCCCTCTTTACTCTTGTTGTGATGAATTGAGTCTTTATCCTTTGAAGTTTTGTCTTGTTGGATTGAATGTTCAGATCTGAAAACACTTGATATATGTCTTGTAATTGAATACTCGTGGTGACAATGGGGTATCATATTGATTCACTTGATATATGTTATGGCACTCAACTTGCGGATTCCTGCGGTGACACTGGGGTAATCTATGCATATGGGTTGATGCACATTTTTATTATCTTTTCTCAGATAGAAACTTTGGGGTCCCCTTGTAGTTCTTTGTGTTGGATTGAGCATTATGAATCTGAAATTGTTTGATACATATCGTATAATTAACTCACGGGTACTCGCGGTGACATTGGGGTATCTAGGTGACACTAGAGTTGGTTGATATGTGTCATATGGTGTTATTTTAATATGAACTCTTGATTAAATCGATTGGAAAGAATAGCTTGTTGTTATTTTAGTACGAACTCTAGGATATATCGATCAAAAAGAATAGCTTTGAGGTGGTTTCGTATCCTGCAAACAATTTCTATATTTTGTTCTCTGCTAATAGGAACTCGGAGTGATTCTTTGTTGCATTTTGAGGGATAGTCATCTGATCCAACTATGTTAGCATTATTGAGAGATTGCACTAGCGAAAGCATGCACCCTAGGCCTCATTTTCCATCATTGCAATACTGTTTGTGCTCCATTTTACTATTTACTACCTTGCTATTTTTTATTGTTCGCACTACAAAAACTCATATCTACTATCCATACTACATTTTATCATCATCTATTCGCCGAACTAGTGCACCTATACAATTTGCCATTGTGTTGGGTGTGTTGGGGACATAAGAGATTTCTTGTATTTGATTGCAGGGTTGCTTGAGAGAGACTATATTCATCCTACGCCTCCCACGGATTGATAAACCTTAGGTCATCCACTTGAGGGAAAATTTCTACTGTCCTACAAAACTCTGCGCTTGGAGGCCCAACGTGTGTCTACAAGAATAAAGTTGTGTAGTAGACATCAAAATCTTTTCTGGCGCCGTTGCCGGGGAGGTGAGTGCTTGAAGGTATATCTTTAGATCTTACAATTGAATCTTTTAGTTTCTTGTTTTATCACTAGTTTGGTTTATAAAAGAAAACTACATAAAAATGGAATTAAGGTTGCATCATATTATTGATCATCTTTATAATAACTTTCTTGAAATGATGGATCAGAAAGTTGTGCTCAATTGTTAGAAGAAGAATGTTATAAAAAGTTTAGCATAGAATCTTTGAATGATGAGCATGATTGCAATGTTGTTGGCATGAACTCTTTGAATATCCATGATGCTAATGATATGCAAAGCCATAAGCTAGGGGATGTTATGTTTGATGAAGATGATATTTTTAGTCCCCGAAGATTTGTTGTGCAAATTTGTTATAACGATTGCATGCCTCCTATTTATGATGATTATAATGATTAAAGTGGATTTGGAGAGGTCATGACTTTATTTAGTGATACATCCACTATTTTGGAAGAGGTTTCAATTGACTATGATGAGAACAAAGTTGCTACTTATGATGATTATTATGATGACATGTATGCCATAAAGAGTAATAAATTTTCTATGCTTTTGGATCATGAAAAGAATGCTCTATCTGATGTTTATATGGATGAATCTATTCATGATGCTACTGAAAATTATTATGAGAGAGGAACTTATGATTCAAGATGCTCTTGTTATGTTTCATTCTTTATCTTTTATGCGAGCATCATTGAAATCATCATGCCTAGCTAAAAGGGCATTAAAGAAAAGCACTTGTTGGGAGACAGCCCAACACTTTCACCTACTGTTTTTTGTGTGTTAACATGATTATGCTATTGTACTAATCATGTTTTATAGCTTTTGTTTCAATAAAGTGCCAAGTAAAGCCTTTGGGATCATGTTGGGTGATAGTTGATTTGATCTTGCTGAAAAACAGAAACTTTTGCACTCACGAAAATAACTCTCATTTTTAACACAAGAGTTCTTTTGAGTTGATTCTTTTTGAAGAAGATTAATATACAAATTTCTCACCTGGTCATATTTTTTCATAACTTTTGGAGTATCAGAAGTATGGTTCGAGTAGAGATTACTACAGACTGTTCAGTTTTTGACAGATTCTGTTTTCAATGCATAGTTTGCTTGTTTCCTTGTTTCTATGGATTATATTGCTCAATATAAATTGTGAAATGATATGCTACAGTAGGAATTTTTTGGAAATAATTATGAATCTTGTCTTTGACAGTACCAAAAGTGGAATGGTTTGCTCTTTATCATACTAACCTATCTCACAAAGTTCTGTTAAGTTTTGTGGGATTCAAGTTTTCAAGTTTTGTCTGAGATGTCGATATGATGAGAATAAGGAGTGACAATACACTAAGCTTGGGGATTCCCAAGGCACCCCAAGTTAATATCTAAGGAAGATCCAAGCAACTAAGCTTGGGGATGCCCCGGAAGGCATCCCCTCTTTCGTCTCCAACATTATCGGTAACCTCACTTGGAGCTATGTTATCATTCGTCACATCATATGTGTTTTACTTGGAGCGTCATTTTATTTTGTTAGGATTTGGTTTCTGTTATTTAGAATAAAGTTTTGCACCTTTTATTTCAATAAAAGTGGCAATGATATCCTTTGCCATGCTTATTTTACAAGTATACATGTTGCTGTTTCAAAACAGAAAGTTTACCGCTGTTGCAAAAATTCCCTAGAAAAGTCAGAATATGGTAAATTGTTGAAACCTTTTGAAAAATAAGCTCTGACAAATTTCATACAGTGTGGAATTTTTCTAATAAGTTTTGTAGTTAGGTAAGTATTATGAATCTTGCATTCTTTATAGACTATACTGTTTTGGCAGATTGCTGTTATGTTTGCATTGTTTGCATATGTTTGCTTGTTTAATGATTCTATTTGAGAATAGGATAATTAAATATGCAGAGGTATTTAGTATGCAATGTTGAATAATAATTTTAGTGATTTTCTACAGTAGATTATGATAAGGTTTTGCATTGACTTATACTAACTTATCTCATGAGTTCTTGTTGAGTTTTGTGTGGATGAAATTTTTGAGATTTAGGGAAACTGTGATATGAGAGGAACTAAGGAGACACAAAAGCTCAAGATTGGGGATTCCCAAGGCACCCCAAGTTAATATTACAAATAAGTCTCAAGCATCTAAGCTTGGGGATGCCCCGGTAGGCATCCCACCTTTCTTCTTCAACAATTATCGGTTAGTATCGGTTGAGCCTAAGTTTTTGCTTCTTCACATGAGTTGTGCTATTCTTAGAATGTCATTTTATTTTCATTTTTCTTTCTGTTTTAATAAAATACTTAGAGCTGAAAGTTTTAAATATAATAGAGTCTTCAAATAGGAGGCTAGGTAAGCGGCATTCACATCCCGTCAACGAAGCTCTTTTCTATGGAATTGCTCTAGTGCTTCACTTATATCCTATGAGTAAATTGTTGAATGAATTGAATATCATGAAGTTGAAATCACATGTTCATATCATGCTTAGTAGTGGCTTCGCATTGTGTTTAGAAAGTGAAAGCTTTTGGAGCTTGACAATCAAAATATTGGTCATACAAGCAATTCACGAATAATTAGTATAAGGAAGAGAACTTTCACATGCAAATACACTATCTTGGAATTTTTTTGTGATTCTGAGCCCCCATCAAAATATTATATGCCAAAATTGTTGACATTGGACAAGGAAGACGACGTAATGATTTATGTTTATTCATATTCACATAGAAGTTATATTGTCATAGATCCTTCAACATGTGGTGCTTGCCCCCTATCTTTGCTAGCCAAAAATTCCGCACCAAGTAGAGATACTACTTGTGCATCCAAAAACCCTTAAACCCAAATCTTCTTTTGAGAGTCCACCATACCTACCTATGGATTGAGTAAGATCCTTCAAGTAAGTTGTCATTGGTGCAATAAGGCAATAAAATTTCTTCTAAAAGTGTTGGATCATTTAGTGTAAGAGAAAATTGAGCGTTGTACAAACTTGTGATGGCAAAGAATAAAAGCGACAGACTGCATAATAAAGGTTGCTATCATAAGGGCAATATAGCGTGACATTCTTTTGCACTAAGGGGCTGAGCATACAAACAAATAAGCGCATGGCAACCTCTGCTTCCCTCTGCGAAGGGCCTATCTTTTACTTTTTTAGTATTTACTTTTATGCAAAGAGTCAAAGTTTTCCTCTCTATTACTTTTTATTTTTCTCTTTTGGCAAGCATCATGTGGTGAGGAAATATCTAGGCACATATGTCCAGTTGAATATGGGTAGCATGAGTTATTATTGTTGACATCACCCAAAGGTGAATACGTTGGGAGGCAAAATTATAAGCCCCTATCTTTCTATGTGTCCAGTTGAAATGTTTTGCTCATGTGTATGCGGTGAGTGTTAGAAATCATAGAAGACTATAAGATGGTTGAGTATGTGCAGCTCTTACTTAGACTTTGTTGAATAATTTGAATTGTAATTGCTTGGTGACTAAGAACATAGGTTGTTGAGTTTCAAGAGAGTTCATTGTTTGAACCTTAACATGTCAATTGGTTGCTACTATAACATGATAAGTTTTATAAGAAATAATTGTTGTTATGATGCTAGAAAAAGTGATTGAAATTATCATTGATCAAACTTATGCACTTTGCTAGCATTCACACTTCATAAATTATTTCTTTTATCAATTACCTACTCAAGGACGAGTAGGAATTAAGCTTGGGCATGTTGATACGTCTCCAACGTATCTATAAATTATGGAGTATTCATGCTAATATATTATCATTCTTGGATGCTTTACAATCATTCTATAGCAACTTTATATCATTTTTGGGGACTAACCTATTGACTCGGTGCCCAGTCCCAGTTGCTATTTTTTTGCTTGTTTTTTACATAGCAGGAAATCAATATCAAATGGAGTCCAAACGCCGCGTAACTTTTTGGAGATTTTTTCTGGACCAGAAGGAACCCAATGGGCCTGAGCTGCACCTGGGGGGTGCCCCGAGGGGGGCACAACCTACCAAGGCGTGCCAGGGCCCCCTGGCACGCCCAGGTGGGTTGTGCCCACCTCGGTGGCCTCCTGTACCCCTTCTTTGCACTATAAATTCCCAAATATTCCGAAACCCTTCGGGGTTAACCTAGATCAAAAGTTCCACCGCCGCAAGGCCTCTGTATCCATGAGATCCAATCTAGATCCCGTTCTAGCACCCTGCCGGAGGGTGGAATCATCACCGGTGGCCATCTTCATCATCCGGTGGCCACCACGATGAGGAGGGAGTAGTCCACCCTTGGGGCTGAGGGTTTGTACCAGTAGCTATGTGTTTGATCTCTCTCTCTCTATCTATCTCTCTCTCTCTCTCTCTCTGTCGTGATCTATATCATGGGCTTTGTTAATATAGATGGATCATATGATGTTTCTGAAGGAAATATGCCCTAGAGGCAATAATAAAGTTATTATTTATTTCCTCATATCATGATAAATATTTATTATTCATGCTATAATTGTATTAACCGGAAACATGATACATGTGTGAATCCATAGACAAACATATAGTCACTAGTATGCCTCTACTTGACTAGCTCATTAATCAAAGATGGTTATGTTTCCTAACCATAGACATGTGTTGTCATTTGATTAATGGGATCACATCATTAGGAGAATGATGTGATTGACATGACCCATTCCATTAGCCTAGCACTTGATCGTTTAGTATATTCTATTGCTTTCTTCATGACTTATACATGTTCCTATAACTATGAGATTATGCAACTCCCGTTTACCGGAGGAACACTTTGGGTGCTACCAAATGTCACAACATAACTGGGTGATTATAAAGGAGTACTGCAGGTGTCTCCAAAGGTACATGTTGGGTTGGCGTATTTCGAGATTAGGTTTTGTCACTCCGATTGTCGGAGAGGTATCTCTGGGCCCGCTCGGTAATGCACATCACTATAAGCCTTGCAAGCAATGTAGCTAATGAGTTAGTTACGGAATGATGCATTACGTAACGAGTAAAGAGACTTGTCGGTAACGAGATTGAACTAGGTATTGGATACCGACGATCGAATCTCGGGCAAGTAACATACCGATGACAAAGGGAACAAAGTATGTTGTTATGCGGTTTGACCGATAAAGATCTTCGTAGAATATGTAGGAGCCAATATGGGCATCCAGGTTCCGCTATTGGTTATTGACCAAGAATAGATCTAGGTCATGTCTACATAGTTCTCGAACCCGTAGGGTCCGCACGCTTAAGGTTTCGATGACAGTTATATTATGAGTTTATGAGTTATGATGTACCGAAGGAGTTCAGAGTCCCGGATGAGATCGGGGACATGACGAGGAGTCTCGAAATGGTCGAGACGTAAAGATCGATATATTGGACGACTATATTCGGAGTTCGGAAAGGTTCCAAGTGATTCGGATATTTTTCGGAGTACCGGAGAGTTACGGGAATTCGCCGGGGAGTATATGGGCCTTATTGGGCCATATGGGAATAAAGGAGAGAGGCCGAAAGGAAGGAGGCGCGCAGCCCCCCTCTGGTCCGAATTGGACAAGGGGTGCAGCCCCTTTTTCCTTCCTCCTCTCCCCCTCTTTCCCCCTTCTCCTACTCCAACAAGGAAGGAGGGAGTCCTACTCCCGGTGGGAGTAGGACTCCCCTTGGCGCGCCCCTCCTAGGCCGGCCACCCCCTCCCCCCTTGCTCCTTTATATATGGGGGCAGGGGGGCACCTCTAGGCACAACAACACAAGTTGATCTACGGATCGTTCCTTTGCCGTGTGCGGTGCCCCCCTCCACCATATTCCACCTCGGTCATATCGTTGCGGAGTTTAGGCGAAGCCCTGCGCCGGTAGAACATCATCATTGTCACCATGCCGTCGTGCTGACGGAACTCATCCCCGAAGCTTTGCTGGATCGGAGCCCGGGGATCGTCATCGAGCTGAACATGTGCTGAACTCGGAGGTGTCGTACGTTCGCTGCTTGGATCAGTCGGATCGTGAAGACGTACGACTACATCAACCGCGTTGTCATAACGCTTCCGCTTACGGTCTACGAGGGTACGTGGACATTACTCTCCCCTCTCGTTGCTATGCATCACCATGATCTTGCGTGTGCGTAGGAAAATTTTTGAAATTACTACGTTCCCCAACATTGGCATCTGAACCTAGGTTTTATGCGTTGATGTTATATGCACGAGTAGAACACAAGTGAGTTGTGGGCGATACAAGTCATTCTGCTTACCAGCATGTCATACTTTAGTTCGGCGGTATTGTGAGATGAAGCGGCCCGGACTGACATTACACGTACGCTTACGCGAGACTGGTTTCACCGTTACGAGCACTTGTGCTTAAAGGTGGCTGGTGGGTGTCTGTCTCTCTCACTTTAGCTGAATCGAGTGTGGCTACGCCCGGTCCTTGCGAAGGTTAAAACAGCACTAACTTGATGAACTATCGTTGTGGTTTTGATGCGTAGGTAAGAACGGTTCTTGCTAAGCCCGTAGCAGCCACGTAAAATTTGCAACAACAATGTAGAGGACGTCTAACTTGTTTTTGCAGGGCATGTTGTGATGTGATATGGTCAAGACGTGATGCTATATTTTATTGTATGAGATGATCATGTTTTGTAACCAAAGTTATCGGCAACTGGTAGGAGCCATATGGTTGTCGCTTTATTGTATGAAATGCAAACGCCCTGTAATTGCTTTACTTTATCACTAAGTGGTAGCGATAGTCATAGAAGCAATAAATGGCGTAACGACAATGATGCTACGATGAAGATCAAGGTGTCGCGCCGGTGATGATGGTGATCACGACGGTGCTTCGAAGATGGAGATCACAAGCACAAGATGATGATGGCCATATCATATCACTTATATTGATTGCATGTGATGTTTATCCTTTATGCATCTTATCTTGCTTTGATTGACGGTAGCATTTTAAGATGATCTCTCACTAATTATCAAGAAGTGTTCTCCCTGAGTATGCACCGTTGCGAAAGTTCTTCTTGTTGAGACACCACGTGATGATCAGGTGTGATAGGCTCTACGTTCAAATACAACGGGTGCAAAACAGTTGCACACGCGGAATACTCGGGTTAAACTTGACGAGCCTAGCATATACAGATATGGCGTCGGAACACGGAGACCGAAAGGTCGAGCGTGAATCATATAGTAGATATGATCAACATAATGATGTTCACCATTGAAACTACTCCATCTCACATGACGATCGGACATGGTTTAGTTGATATGGATCACATAATCACTTAGAGGATTAGAGGGATGTCTTTCTTAGTGGGAGTTCTTAAGTAATATGATTAATTGAACTTTAATTTATCATGAACTTAGTCCTGGTTGTATTTTGCAAATTATGTTGTAGATCAATAGCTTGCATTGTTGCTTTCATATGTTTATTTTTATATGTTCCTAGAGAAAATTGTGTTGAAAGATGTTAGTAGCAATGATGCGGATTGGATCCGTGATATGAGGTTTATCCTCATTGCTGCACAGAAGAATTATGTCCTTAGTGCACTGCTAGGTGACAGACCTATTGCAGGAGCAGATGCAGACGTTATGAACGTTTGGCTAGCTCAATATGATGACTACTTGATAGTTTAGTGCACCATGCTTAACGGTTTAGAATCGGGACTTCAAAGACGTTTTGAACGTCATGGACCATATGAGATGTTCTAGGAGTTGAAGTTAATATTTCCAGCAAATACCCGAGTTGAGAGATATGAAGTCTCCAACAAGTTCTATAGCTAAAAGATGGAGGAGAATCCCTCAACTAGTGAGCATGTGCTCAGATTGTCTGGGTACTTCAATCGCTTGAATCAAGTGGGAGTTAATCTTCCAGATAAGATAGTGATTGACAGAATTCTCTAGTCACCATCACTAAGTTACTAGAACTTCATGATGAACTATAGTATGCAAGGGATGACGAAAACGATTCCCGAGCTCTTCGTAATGTTGAAATTGACGAAGGTAGAAATCAAGAAAGAGAATCAAGTGTTGATGATTGACAAGACCACTAGTTTCAAGAAAAGGGCAAAGGAAAAGAAAGGGAAACTTCAAGTAGAATGGCAAACAAGTTGTCACTCCCGTGAAGAAGACCAAAGCTGGACCAAAGCCTGAAACTGAGTGTTAACACTGCAAAGGAAATGGTCACTGGAAGCGGAAATGCCCTGAATATTTGGTGGATAAGAAGGATGGCAAAGTGAACAAGGGTATATTTGATATACAGGTTATTGATGTGTGCCTTACTAGTGTTTATATTAGCCCCTGAGTATTTGATACTTGTTCGGTTGCTAAGATTAGTAACTCAAAACAGGAGTTACAGAATAAACAGAGACTAGTTGAGGGTGAAGTGATGATGTGTGTTGGAAGTGGTTCCAAGATTGATATGATCATCATCGCACACTCCCTATACTTTCGAGATTAGTGTTAAACCTAAATAAATGTTATTTGGCGTTTGCGCTGAGCATGAATATGATTTGATCATGTTTATTGCAATACGGTTATTCATTTAAAGACAAAGAATAATTGTTGTTCTGTTTACATGAATAAAACCTTCTATGGTCATACACCCAATGAAAATGGTTTGTTGGATCTCGGTCGTGTGATACACATATTCATAATATTGAAGCCAAAAGATGTAAAGTTAATAATGATAGTGCAACTTATTTGTGGCACTGCTGTTTAGGTCATATTGGTGTAAAGCGCATGAAGAAACTCCATGCTGATGGGCTTTTGGAATCACTTGATTATGAATCACTTGATGCTTGCGAACCATGCCTCATGGGTAAGATGACTAAGACTCCGTTCTCCGGAACAAAGGAGCGAGCAACAGATTTGTTGGAAATAATACATACTGATGTATGAGATCCAATGAGTGTTGATGCTCGTGGCAAGTATCGTTATTTTCTAACCTTCACAGATGATTTGAGCAGATATGGGTATATCTACTTAATGAAGCACAAGTCTGAAACATTTGAAAAGTTCAAAGAATTTCAGAGTGAAGTGGAGAATCATCGTAACAAGAAAATAAAGTTTCTGTGATTTGATCGCAGAGACAAATATTTGAGTTACGAGTTTGGTCTTCAATTAAAACAATGTGGAATAGTTTCACAAACTCACGCCACCTGGAACACCACAATGTAATGGTGTGTCCGAATGTCGTAATCGTACTTTACTAGATATGGTGCGATCTATGATGTCTCTTATGAGTTTACCACTATCGTTTTGGGGTTATGTATTAGAGACAGCTGCATTCACGTTTAATAGGGCACCATCTAAATCCGTTGAGACGACACCGTATGAACTATGGTTTAGCAGTAAACCTAAGTTGTCGTTTCTTAAAGTTTGGGGTTGCAATGCTTATGTGAAAAAGTTTCAGCATGATAAGCTCAAACCCAAATCAGAAAAGTGCGTCTTCATAGAATACCCAAAGGTAACTATTGGGTACACCTTCTATCACAGATCCGAAAGCAAGATATTTGTTGCTAAGACGGATCCTTTCTAGAGAAGGAGTTTCTCTCGAAAGAAGTGAGTGGGAGGAAAGTAGAACTTGATGAGGTAATTGTACCTTCTCCCTTATTGGAAAATAGTTCATCACAAAAATCAGTTTGAGTGATTCCTACACTAATTAGTGAGGAAGTTAATGATGATGATCATGAAACTTCAGATCAAGTTACTACCAAACCTCGTAGGTCTTTCAGAGTAAGATCCGCACCAGAGTGGTACGGTAATCATGTTCTGGAAGTCATGTTACTAGACCATGATAAACCTACGAACTATGAGGAAGCGATGATGAGCCCAGATTCCGCGAAATGGCTTGAGGCCATAAAATCTGAGATAGGATCCATGTATGAGAACAAAGTATGGACTTTGGTTGACTTGCTCGATGATCAGCAAGCCATGTTAAATAAATGGATCTTCAAGAGGAAGACGGACACTGATAGTAGTGTTACTATCTACAAAGCTCGACTTGTTGCGAATGTTTTTCGACAAGTTCAAAGGTGTTGAATACGATGAGATTTTCTCACTCATATCGATGCTTAAGTCTGTCCGAATCATGTTAGCAATTGCCACATTTTATGAAATCTGGCAAATGGATGTCAAAACTGCATTCCTTAATGGATTCTTTAAAGAAGAGTTGTATATGATGCAACCAGAAGGTTTTGTCAATCCTAAAGGTGCTAACAAAATGTGCAAGCTCCAGCGATCCATCAATGGACTGGTGCAAGCATCTCGGAGTTGGAATATACGCTTTGATGAGTTGATCAAAGCATATGGTTTTATACAGACTTTTGGAAAGGCCTGTATTTACAAGAAAGTGAGTGGGAGCACTACAACATTTCTGATAAGTATATGTGAATGACATATTGTTGATCAGAAATAATGTAGAATTATTCTGCAAAGCATAAAGGAGTGTTTGAAAGGAGTTTTTCAAAGAAAGACCTCAGTGAAGCTGCTTACATATTAAGCATCAAGATCCATTGAGATAGATCAAGACGCTTGATAAGATTTTCAATGAGTACATACCTTGACAAGATTTTGAAATAGTTCAAAATGGAACAGTCAAAGAAAGAGTTCTTGCCTGTGCTGCAAGGTGTGAAATTGAGTAAGACTCAAAGCCCGACCACGGCAGAAGATAGAAAGAGAATGAAAAGTCATTCCCTATGCCTCAGTCATAGGTTCTATAAAGTATACTATGTTGTGAACCAGACCTATTGTATACCTTGCTCTGTGTTTGGCAAAGGAATACAATTTTGATCTAATAGTAGATCATTGGACAGCGGTCAAGAATATCCTTAGTGAGGACCAAGGAAATACTTCTCGATTATGGAGGTGATAAAAGAGTCCGTCGTAAAAAGTTACATCAGTGCAAGCTTTTACACCGATCCAGATGACTCTAAGTCTCAATCTGGATACATATTGAAAGTGGGAGAAATTAGCTAGAGTAGCTCCATGCAGAGCATTGTAGACATAGAATATTTGCAAAATACATACGGCTCTGAATGTGACAGACCCGTAGACTAAACTTCTCTCACGAGCAAAACATGATCATACCTTAGTACTCTTTGGGTGTTAATCACATAGCAATGTGAACTAGATTATTGACTCTAGTAAACTCTTTGGGTGTTGATCACATGACGATGTGAACTATGGGTGTTAATCATATATAGATATGAATATTGGTGTTAAATCACATGATGATGTGAACTAGATTATTGACTCTAGTGTAAGTGGGAGACTGAAGGAAATATGCCCTAGAGGCAATAATAAAGTTATTATTTATTTCCTCATATCATGATAAATGTTTATTATTCATGCTATAATTGTATTAACCGGAAACATGATACATGTGTGAATACATAGACAAACATATAGTCACTAGTATGCCTCTACTTGACTAGCTCATTAATCAAAGATGCTTATGTTTCCTAACCATAGACATGTGTTGTCATTTGATTAATGGGATCACATCATTAGGAGAATGATGTGATTGACATGACCCATTCCGTTAGCCTAGCACTTGATCGTTTAGTATATTGCTATTGCTTTCTTCATGACTTATACATGTTCATGTAACTATGAGATTATGCAACTCCCGTTTACCGGAGGAACACTTTGGGTGCTACCAAACATCACAACGTAACTGGGTGATTATAAAGGAGTACTATAGGTGTCTCCAAAGGTACATGTTGGGTTGGCGTATTTCGAGATTAGGTTTTGTCACTCCAATTGTCGGAGAGGTATCTCTGGGCCCGCTCGGTAATGCACATCACTATAAGCCTTGCAAGCAATGTAGCTAATGAGTTAGTTACGGAATGATGCATTACGTAACGAGTAAAGAGACTTGCCGGTAACGAGATTGAACTAGGTATTGGATACCGACGATCGAATCTCGGGCAAGTAACATACCGATGATAAAGGGAACAAAGTATGTTGTTACGCGGTTTGACCGATAAAGATCTTCGTAGAATATGTAGGAGCCAATATGGGTATCCAGGTTCCGCTATTGGTTATTGACCAAGAATAGTTCTAGGTCATGTCTACATAGTTCTCGAACCCGTAGGGTCCGCACGCTTAAGGTTTCGATGACAGTTATATTATGAGTTTATGAGTTTTGATGTACCGAAGGAGTTCGGAGTCCCGGATGAGATCGGGGACATGACGAGGAGTCTCGAAATGGTCGAGACGTAAAGATCGATATATTGGATGACTATATTCGGAGTTCGTAAAGGTTCCGAGTGATTCGGCTATTTTTCGGAGTACCGGAGAGTTACGGGAATTCGCCGGGGAGTATATGGGCCTTATTGGGCCATACGGGAATAGAGGAGAGAGGCCGAAAGGAAGGAGCCGCGCAGCCCCCCTCTGGTCCGAATTGGACAAGGGGTGCGGCCCCTTTTTCCTTCCTCCTCTCCCCCTCTTTCCCCCTTCTCCTACTCCAACAAGGAAGGAGGGAGTCCTACTCCCGGTGGGAGTAGGACTCCCCTTGGCGCGCCCCTCCTAGGCCGGCCGCCCCCTCCCCCCTTGCTCCTTTATATACGGGGGGCAGGGGGCACCTCTAGGCACAACAACACAAGTTGATCTACGGATCATTCCTTAGCCGTGTGCGGTGCCCCCCTCCACCATATTCCACCTCGGTCATATCGTCGCGGAGTTTAGGCAAAGCCCTGCGCCGGTAGAACATCATCATCGTCACCACGCCGTCATGCTGACGGAACTCATCCCCGAAGCTTTGCTGGATCGGAGCCCGGGGATCGTCATCGAGCTGAACGTGTGCTGAACTCGGAGTTGCCGTACGTTCGGTGCTTGGATCGGTCGGATCGTGAAGACGTATGACTACATCAACCGCGTTGTCATAACGCTTCCGCTTACGGTCTACGAGGGTACGTGGACATTACTCTCCCCTCTCATTGCTATGCATCACCATGATCTTGCTTGTGCGTAGGAAAATTTTTGAAATTACTATGTTCCCCAACTGTTTCTCCCCTCTTTTCTCTTGTTATGATGAATTGAGTCTTTACCCTTTGAAGTTTTGTCTTGTCGGATTGAATGTTCAGATCTGAAAACACTTGATATATGTCTTGCAGTTGAATACTCGTGGTGACAATGGGGTATCGTATTGATTCACTTGATATATATTATGGCACTCAACATGCAGATTCCCGCGGTGACATTGGGGTAATTTGTTCATAGGGGTTGATGCACGTTTTTATTATCTTTTCTCCGATAGAAACTTTGGGGTCCCCTTGTAATTCTTTGTGTTCGATTGAGCATTATGAATCTGAAATTGTTTGATACATATCATATAATTAACTCACGGGTACTCACGATGAGATTGGGGTATCTAGGTGACATTAGAGTTGCTTGATATGTGTCATATGGTGTTATTTTAGTACGAACTCTTGATTAGATCAATCAGAAAGAATAGCTTGTTGTTATTTTAGTACGAACTCTAGGATAGATTGATCGGAAAGAATAGCTTTGAGGTGGTTTCATACCCTACAAACAATTTCTATCTTTTGTTCTCCGCTAATAGGAACTCGGGAGTGATTCTTTGTTGCATTTTGAGGGATAGTCATATGATCCAACTTTGGTAGCATCATTGAGAGATTGCACTAGTGAAAGTATCCACCCTAGGCCTCATTTTCCGTCATTGCGATACCATTTGTGCTCCGTTTTACTATTACTACCTTGTTGTCTTTTATTGTTCGCACTACAAAACTCATATCTACTATACATACTACACTTTTATCATCATCTCTTCGCCGAACTAGTGCACCTATACAATCTGCCATTGTATTGGGTGAGTTGGGGACACAAGAAATTTCTTGTATTTGATTGCAGGGTTGCTTGGGAGAGACTATCTTCATCCTACGCCTCCCACGGATTGATAAACCTTAGGTCATACACTTGAGGGAAAATTGCTACTGTCCTATGAAACTCTGCGCTTGGAGGCCCAACGCGCGTCTACAAGAATAAAGTTGTGTGGTAGACATCAAGTGCCGCCCCCTCCAGTGGCGTCGTCCAAGGCGGCCGCCCCCAACTCAGGGTCGCCCACATCGCTCTCTTCGCGGTCCGGCATCCATTGGTGGCCAGGAGCCGGTGCGCCCTGGCCAAGAAAACACTGCCATGTGGCCGGGTGGTCAGGTCGGATGAAAAGAATTGTGTAAGCAAAGAAGGCTGACCGGGTGCTTACCGGCGATGGCGGGTTGGCGTGGCTGTATGGCTCCTTTCCAAAGTGCCAGTCGGTCTCACTAAGCTTGTTGTTGGAGAAGTGGTTGACATGCCAGACCACCTCAATAGTCGGTAACTCCTTCGTGGATATCTGGCACAGGTCCTTGCGGCCGCTCATCTCGCATATCATGTGCGGCCGGAGTTGGAGAGGCAAGACCCAGCGTTCGATGAAGGCGGACAGCAAGTTAGCCGGCTTGAGGCCCTTCGAGTCCGTCATCTCCTGCAGCCGGTCGAGGACATTGGCGATGAGAGGCGGCAGCTGTTTGGGGGGTTCCTGGCCCCAGTTGTGCCGCGATCTAGCAGGCGGCCCGATCGTGAAAGCCGGTAGGTTTATGTAGTCGTTCTTCGGGTGGAGATTCCAGACGTAGAACTAAGATTTTTGCCAGAGCTTTGCCGACTCCATCAAGGCCATGGCCAGGAAGCGGGTCTCGGTGTTGGTGCACCGTATAGCGATGCAGGCCCCGCACTGCACCGACTTGTTCTTCACCTGAGTGTCGAGCTTCAGATAGAAGAACCTGCCCCACAGCTCAAGTGAGGGCAGGATGCTGAGGTAGCCCTCGCAGAAGGTCACAAAGGCGAACAGTAGCACCATCGTGTTGGGGGTGAGATGGTGCGGCTGCAGATGGTAGAAATCGAGGAAAGCACGGAAGAAGTTGCTCATGGGAAGCGAGAAGCATCAGAGGAAGTGGGTATGGAAGACGATGAACTACCCGACCTGAGGTGCCGGCGAGATCTCCCGCTCATCGGGAAGGTGCGCCTCCAACACGTCGGCATGGGGAAGCCTCCATATCGCACAGAGGAACTCGATGTGCCCTTCGTGCACATTTGAGTCATCCCGCCCGCTCTTCACCATGGCTTGGGCAGCTTGGTGGCGGCTCGGTGAAGCACGAGGGAGGTGGTGCCGCGGCGGCACAAAGCAGTAGCGGTGGAGCAGCAGCGATGAAGCACCAGCAGCGAAGTAGAGGAGGCAAGGAAGAAGATGAAGATGGAGGGGGCGCATGTGCATTCTGTCGCCCCCTCCTCCCCTATTAATAGGCGGCTGCGGTGAAGCCGAGGCGACATGGGGGAGGCGTGGGATTAATTGTTCCCACTCCCCTCATGCCCCCGTGAATCCCGTGCCGTAAAGGTGCATTAAAACCGACAAGGAAGGGCAACCGCCCACCTCGGCTGCAGCAGATCTGTGCGCGTGCCGAGGCCCTATAGTGGTGGGCCCAGGCCTGCGATGACGTCCTATCGCGCGCGTGGGCTGGCAGGCCGGCCTGGCATGCTGGCGCCACATGGGGCTCAAACGGCGGGCGGCGCCTCCCGAGCGCCTGCCACACCGACTCGAATTCCGACAGAGGCGGCCGCAGTCGTGGCCGGCTCCTATCACGCGGCTTCTCCCACCAGGATGGAGCAAAGTAAAAGGATCCCTCGAAGGGGAAACTGCTGAGGCACTCCGGTTACCATCCATAGCGCCTTACCAGCTTCGGGGACTAATGTCGGGGGGATAGACCCCGGGTAGCCTCATCCACACTCAAAGACATTTCAAGACATCGGGGCAAGCTAATCCCCTCAAGCTGATTGGTCCCACGGCCGGCCTCTAGAGCCGACTAGTGCCACGCAACCGGCCTCCAGAAGACGACATGCTCCTAGAGGACGGCTTGGGTACGGGCTGACCTCCAACACGTGGCCCGTCCCCTTCCTTGGAGTCTGAGCCCGACCAAGCGATAAGCTAGAGTATGGCAACAGTGCCACATGCTCCCCCAAATCCTGGCCAGGCATGGCCACAGTAAACGTTGCCAGGCGCCGCTGATCCGCCCGGCACGGCGCTGTAGCCATGCGGCCCCAGGCATGGTGAAAGTGCAACTAAACCCTGGCTGGTTTTGGTAATTCTTAACAACATATAGCTCATTGAACTAATACTCTTTCAAGATAATCATTTCATAAAGTTCAACGATTGGCATGGCATGGACTAGAGATGTGGACACCTCAAAATGCTAAGGACACATATTGGCAAAAGCTCAAGACTCTACATTTTCATTTTAGTGATCCAAGATCACATCGAGTCCATAGGAAAAGCCAATACTATTAAAAGGGGATGAGGTGTTGCTTAATGACTTACATTCTCAAAATGCTTAGTGATATGCTCCAAAAACCCTCAATTACTTTCTCATTTCCACATATGTCCTAAACCTAAAGTCAAACTCAGCCCCACTGATTTGATCTATCTGGCGCCACCGAGTTCATTTGACATAGCCACTGCCATAAACCCTAATCACTTCGGTCTCACCGATAGGGATCTCGGTCTCACCGAGATGGGATTGCAAAATCTCTGTTTCCCTTTGTAACGTTTCGGTCTAACCAAAATGAGCCATCGGTCCCACCGAGTGGATGTTGTCGGTCCCACCGAAAAGCCTAACATTCACATTTTGAACTAAATCGGTCTGACCGAGTTTCACTATTCGTTCTCACCGAGTTTGGGAACTTGTGTGTAACTGTTAGATTTTGTGTGGAGGCTATATATACCCCTCCACCCATTCCCCATTCATGGAGAGAGCCATCAGAACATGCATGCACTTCCACTACTCATTTTCTGAGAGAGAACCACCTACTGTGTTGAGAACAAGACATTCCAATCCAACCACAAGAATCTTGATCTCTAGCCTTCCCCAAGTTGCTTTCCACTCAAAAAATCTTTCCACCATAGCCAAATCTGTGATAGAGAGTTGAGTGTTGGGGAGACTATCATTTGAAGCACAAGAGCAAGGAGTTCATCATCAACACACCATCTATTACCTTTTGGAGAGTGGTGTCTCCTAGACTGGTTAGGTGTCACTTGGGAGCCTCCATCAAGATTGTGGAGTTGAACCAAGGAGTTTGTAAGGGCAAGCAGATTGCCTACTTCGTGAAGATCTACCCAAGTGAGGCAAGTCCTTCGTGGGCGATGGCCATGGTGGGATTGTTGGGTAACGTGGTAATTTCAAAAAAAATCCTACGATCATGCAAGATCTATCACTAGGTGATGCATAGAAACGAGAGGGGAGAGTGTTTTCTATGTACCCTCGTAGACCGAAACCGGAAGCGTTATGACAACGCGGTTGATGTAGTCGTACGTCTTCACGATCCGACCGATCCTGGCACCGAAGGTACGGCACATCCACGATCTACACACGTTCAGCTCGGTGACGTCCCACGAACTGTAGATACAGCTGAAGTAGAGGGAGATTTCCACTAGCATGACATCGTGGTGATGGTGATGATGAATTTATCGGCGCAAGGCTTCGCTTAACCACTACGACGATATGACCGAGGTGTGTAACTGTGGAGGGGGTCACCGCACACGGCTAAAACAATTGTCAACTTGTGCATCTAAGGGGTTCCCCCTCCCCCGTATATAAAGGAGTGGAGGGGGGAGGGCCTGCCCTCTATGGCGCGCCCAAGGGGGGAGTCCTACTCCCACTGGGAGTAGGATTCCACCTTCCCAAGTTGGAGTAGGAGAGGAAGGAAGGGGGAGAGAGGGGGAAGGAAAGGGGGAGCCGGCCCCCCACCCAATTCGGATTGGGCTTGGGGGTGCCCTCCACTTGGCCGCCTCCTCCTCTCTCCCACTAAAGCCCAATAAGGCACATACACTCCCCGGGGGGTTCCGGTAACCCCCGGTACATTGGTAAATGCCCGAACTCATTCGGAACCATTCCGATGTCCAAACATAGTCATCCAATATATCAATCTTTATGTCTCGACCATTTCAAGACTCCTTGTCATGTCCGTGATCACATCCGAAACTCTGAACTATCTTCGGTACATAAAAACACATAAACTCATAATACCAATCATCATCGAGCGTTAAGCGTGCGGACCCTACGGGTTCGAGAACTATGTAGACTTGACCGAGACACGTCTCCTGTCAATAACCAATTGCAGAACCTGGATGCTCATATTGGTTCCTACATATTATACGAAGATCTTTATCGGTCAAACCGCATAACAACATACGTTGTTCCCTTTGTCATCGGTATATTACTTTCCCGAGATTCGATCATTGGTATCTCAATACCTAGTTCAATCTCGGTACCGGCAAGTCTCTTTACTTGTTCCGCAATACTTCATCCCGCAACTAACTCATTAGTCGCAATGCTTGCAAGGCTTATAGTAATGAGTATTACCGAGAGCGCCCAGAGATACCTCTCCGAAACATGGTGTGACAAATCCTAATCTCAATCTATGCCAACCCAATAAACACCTTCGGAGACACCTGTAGAGCACCTTTATAATCACCCATTTACGTTGTGACATTTGGTAGCACACAAAGTGTTCCTCCGGTATTCGGGAGTTGCATAATCTCATAGACTGAGGAACTTGTATAAGTCATGAAGAAAGCAGTAGCAATGGAACTAACATGATCATAATGCTAAGCTAACGGATGGGTCATGACCATCACATCATTCTCCTAATGATGTGATCCTGTTCATCAAATGACAACACATGTCTATGGTTAGGAAACATAACCATCTATGATTAACAAGCTAGTCAAGTAGAGGCATACTAGGGACATGTACTAAGTTTCCGGTTAATACAATTCTAGCATGAATAATAAACAGTTATCATGAATTAAGGAAATAAATAATAACTTTATTATTGCCTCTAGGGCATATTTCCTTCAGTCTCCCACTTGCACTAGAGTCAATAATCTAGATTACATAGTAATGATTCTAACACCCATGGAGCTTTGGTGTTGATCATGTTTTGCTCGTGAGAGAGGCTTAGTCAATGGGTCTGCAACATTCAGATCCGTGCGTATCTTGCAAATCCCTATGTCCGCTTCCGACACTTGATGACGGATGGAATTGAAGCATCTCTTGATGTGCTTGGTTCTCTTGTGAAATCTGGATTCCTTTGCCAAGGTAATTGCACCAGTATTATCACAAAAGATTTTCATTGGACCCGGTGCACTAGGTATGACACCTAGATCGGATATGAACTCCTTCATCCAAACTCCTTCATTTGCTGCTTTCGAAGTAGCAATGTGCTCACTTCACACGTAGATCCTACCATGAAGCTCTGCTTGGAACTGCACCAACTAACAGCTCCTCCATTCAATAAAAATACGTATCCGGTTTGCGACTTAGAGTCATCCGGATCAGTGTCAAAGCTTGCATTGACGTAACCATTTACGACGAGCTCTTTTTCACCTCCATAAACGAGAAACATATCATTAGTCCTTTTCAGGTATTTCAGAATGTTCTTGACCACTGTCCAGTGCTCCACTCCGGGATTACTTAAGTACCTCCCTGCTATGCTTATAGCAAGACATACATTAGGTCTGGTACACAAAATTGCATACATGATAGAACCTATGGCTGAAGCACAGGGAATGACTTTCATTTTCTCTCTATCTTCTACAGTGGTCGGGCATTGAGTCTGACTCAACTTCACACCTTGTAACACAGGAAAGAACCCTTTCTTTGACTGATTCATTTTGAACTTCTTCAAAACTTTATCAAGGTATGTGCTTTGTGAAAGTCCAATTAAGCACCTTGATCTATCTTTATAGATCTTGATGCCCAATATGTAAGCACCTTCTCCTAGGTCTTTCATAGAAAAACTCTTATTCAGGTATCCCTTTATGCTATCCAGAAATTATATATCATTTCCAATTAACAATATGTCATCTACATATAGATTATAAATGCTACAGAACTCCCACTCAATTAAATACAGGCTTCTCCAAAATTCTGTACAAAACCATATGCTTTGATCACACTATCAAAGCGTTTATTCCAACTCTGAGAGGCTAGCACCAGTCCATAAATGGATCGCCGGAGCTTGCACACTTTGTTAGCACCCTTTGGATCGATAAAACCTTCCGGTTGCATCATATACAATTTTTCTTCCAGAAATCCATTCAGGAATGCAGTTTTGACATCCATTTACCAAATTTCATAATCATCAAATGCAGCAATTGCTAACATGATTCGGACAGACTTAAGCATCACTACTGGCGAGAAAGTCTCATCGTAGTCAACTCCTTGAACTTGTCGAAAAACTTCCGCAACAGTTCGAGCTTTGTAAATAGTAACATTACCGTCTGCGTCGGTCTTGTTCTTAAAGATCCATGTATTTTCTATGGCTTGCCGATCATCGAGAAAGTCCACCAAAGTCCACACTTTGTTCTCATACATGGATCCCATCTCAGATTTCATGGCTTCTAGCCATTTCGCGGAATCTGGGCTCATCATCGCTTCCTCATAGTTTGTAGGTTCATCATGGTCTATTAACATGACTTCTAGAACCGGATTACTATACCACTCTGGTACGGATCTTACTCTAGAAGACCTATGATGTTTGGTAGTAACTTGTTCTGAAGCTTCATGATCATCATCATTAGCTTCCTGACTAATTGGTGTAGGAATCACGGGAAATGATTTCTGTGATAAACTACTTTCCAATGAGGGAGAAGGTACAACTACCTCATCAAGTTCTACTTTTCTCCCACTCACTTCTTCCGAGAGAAACTCCTTCTCTAGAAAGGATCCATTCTTAGCAACAAAGATTTTTCCTTTGGATCTGTGATAGAAGGTGTACCCAATAATTTCCTTTGGGTATCCTATGAAGGCGCACTTCTCCAATTTGGGTTCGAGCTTATCAGGTTGAAGTTTTTTCACATAAGCATCGCAGCCCCAAACTCTAAGAAACGACAACTTTGGTTTCTTGCCAAACCATAGTTCATAAGGCATCGTCTCAACAGATTTTGATGGTGCCCTATTTAAAGTGAATGCAGTCGTCTCTAAAGCATAACCCCAAAAAGATAGCGATAAATTAGTAAGAGACATCATAGATCGCACCATATCTAATAAAGTATGGTTACAACGTTCGAACACACCATTTCACTGTGGTGTTCCAGGTGGCGTTAATTGTGAAACTATCCCATGTTGTTTCAAATGAAGACCAAACTCGTAACTCAAATATTCTCCTCCACAATCAGATCATAGAAACTTTATTTTCTTGTTACGATGATTTTCCACTTCACTCTGAAATTCTTTGAACTTTTCAAATGTTTCAGACTTATGCTTCATTAAGTAGATATAACCATATCTGCTCAAATCATCTGTGAAGGTAAGAAAATAATGATGCCCACCATGAGCCTCAATACTCATTGGACCGCATACATCGGTATGTATTATTTCCAACAAGTCAGTAGCTCGTGTCATTGTTCCAGAGAACGGAGTTTTAGTCATCTTGCCCATAAGGCACGGTTCGCAAGCACCAAGTGATTCATAATCAAGTTATTCCAAAAGTCCATCAGCATGGAGTTTCTTCATGCGCTTTACATCGATATGACCCAAACAGCAGTGCCACAAATAAGTTGCACTATCATTTTTAAACTTCAAATTTTTTGGCTTCAACACTATGAATATGTGTATAACTACTATCGAGATTCAACAAAAATAGACCAGTCAGCAGGGTGCATGACCATAAAAGATATTACTCATATAAATAGAACAACCATTATTCTCTAATTTAAATGAATAACCGTCTCACATTAAACAAGATACACATATAATGTTCATGCTCAACGCTGGCACCAAATAACAATTATTCAGATCTAAAACTAATCCCGATGGTAGATAGTAGAGGTAGCATGCCGACCGCGATCACATCGACTTTGGAACCATTTCCCACGTGCATCGTCACCTCGTCCTTAACCAATCTTTGCTTAATTCGTAGCCCCTGTTTCGAGTTGCAAATATGAGCAACAGAACCAGTATCAAATACCCAGGCGCTACTGCGAGCATTAGTTAAGTACACATCAATAACATGTATATCAAATATACCTTTCACTTTACCATCCTTCTTATCCGCCAAATACTTGGGGCAGTTCCGCTTCCAGTGACCAGTCCCTTTGCAGTAGAAGCACTCAGTTTCAGGCTTAGGTCCAGACTTGGGTTTCTTCTCTTGAGCAGCAACCTTTTTGGAGTACTTCTTGAAGTTCCCTTTCTTCCCTTTGCCCTTTTTCTTGAAACTAGTGGTCTTATTGACCATCAACACTTGATGCTCCTTTTTTATTTCTACCTCCGCGGCCTTTAGCATTACGAAGAGCTCGGGAATAGTCTTGTTCATCCCTTGCATATTATAGTTCATCACGAAGCCTTTATAGCTTGGTGGCAGTGATTCAGAAACTTTGTCAATGACACAATAAACTGGAAGATCAACTCCCAGTTGAGTAAAGTGATTATGATACCTAGACATTTTGAGTATGTGTTCACTGACAGATCTATTCTCCTCCATTTTGTAGTTGAAGGACTTGTTGGAGACTTCATATCTCTCTACTCGGGCATTTGCTTGAAATATTAACTTCAACCCCTGGAACATCTCATCTGCTCCATGACGTTCAAAATGTCTTTGAAGTCCTGATTCTAAGTCGTAAAGCATGGCACACTGAACTATCGAGTAGTCATCAACACATGTCTACCAGGCAATCACAATGTTTGCAGTTATGGGCGCGGGTGGTGCACCTAACGGTGCTTCCATGATGTAATTCTTCTGTGCAGCAATGACGATAATCCTCAAGTTATGGACCTAGTCCGTGTAGTTGCTTCCATCATATTTCAACTTAGCTTTCTCTAGGAACGCATTAAAATTCAAAGGAACGGTAGCATGGACCATTGATCTACAACAACATAGATATGCAAAATACTATCAGGTACTAAGTTCATGATAAATTAAAGTTCAATTAATCATATTACTTAAGAACTCCCACTTAGATAGACATCCCTCTAATCATCTAAGTGATCATGTGATCCAAATCAACTAAACCATGTCCGATCATCACGTGAGATGGAGTAGTTTTCAATGGTGAACATCACTATGTTGATCATATCTACTATATGATTCACGTTCGACCTTTCGGTCTCAGTGTTCCGAGGCCATATCTGCATATGCTAGGCTCGTCAAGTTTAACCTGAGTATTCTGCGTGTGCAAAACTAGCTTGCACCTGTTGTACGTGAATGTAGAGCTTATCACAACTGATCATCACTTGGTGTCTCAGCACGACAAACTGTAGCAACGGTGCATACTCAGGGAGAACACTTGTACCTTGAAATTTAGTAAGGGATCATCTTATGATGCTACTGACGTTCTAAGCAAAATAAGATGCATAAAGGATAAACATCACATGCAATCAAAACATGTGACATGATATGGCCATCATCATCTTGTGCTCATGATCTCCATCACCTAAGCATCGTCCTCATCTCCAATGTCACCGGCGTGACACCTTGATCTCCATCGTAGCATCATTGTTGTTTCGCCAACTATTGTTACTATGACTATCGCTACTGCTAAGTGATAAAGTAAAACAATTACATGGCGATTGCATTGCATACAATAAAGCGACAACCATATGGCTCCTGCCAGTTGCCGATAACTTTGTTACAAAACATGATCATCTCATACAACAAATTATATCACATCATGCCTTGACCATATCACATCACATCAAGCCCTGCAAAAACAAGTTAGACGTCCTCTACTTCGTTGTTGCAAGTTTTACATGGCTGCTACGGGCTTCTAGCAAGAACCGTTCTTGCCTACGCATCAAAACCATTTCGTCAAGTGTGTTGTTTTAGCATTCAACAAGGACCGGGCATAGCCACACTCGATTCAACTAAAGTTGGAGAAACAGACACTCACCAGCCACATATGTGCAAAGCACGTCGGTAGAACCAGTCTCACATAAGCGTACGCGTAATGTCGGTCTGAGCTGCTTCATCCAACAATACCACCGATCAAAGTATGACATGCTGGTAAGCAGTATGACTATTATTGCCCACAACTCTTTGTGTTCTACTCGTGCATATAACATCTACGCATAGACCTAGCTCGGATGCCACTGTTGGGTAATACGGTAATTTCAAAAAAAATCCTACGATCACGCAAGATCTATCACTAGGTGATGCATAGCAACGAGAGGGGAGAGTGTTGTCTATGTACCCTCGAAGACCGAAAGCGGAAGCGTTATGACAACGCGGTTGATGTAGTCGTACGTCTTCATGATCTGACCGATCCTAGCACCAAACGTACGTCACCTCTGCGATCTGCACACGTTCAGCTCAGTGACGTCCCACGAACTCTAGATCTAGCTGAGGTCGAGGGAGAGTTTCGCCAGCACGACGGCATGGTGATGGTAATGATGAAGTTACCAGCGCAGGGCTTCACCTAAGCACTACGACGATATGACTGAGGTCTGTAACTATGGAGGGGGCACCGAACATGGCTAAAACAATTGTCAACTTGTGCATCTAAGGGGTTCCCCTTCCTGTATATAAAGGAGTGGAGGAGGGGAGGGTCGGCCCTCTATGGCGCGCCCAAGGGGGAGTCCTACTCCCAGTGGGAGTAGGATTCCTCCTTCCCAAGTTGTAGTAGGAGAGGAAGGAAGGGGGAG
>NC_041383.1:167754238-167765600 GCF_002162155.2 Triticum dicoccoides
TGAACTCACCTAAAACCATTTCGATGTCCAAACATAGCCGTCTAATATCTCAATCTTTATGTCTCGACCATTTAAAGAGTCCTTGTCATGTCCATAATCACATCGGGAACTCCAAACTACCTTCGGTACATCAAAACACATAATCTCATAATACCAATCGTCATTGAACGTTAAGCATGCGGACCCTACAGGTTCGAGAGCTATGTAGACATGACCGAGACATGTCTTCGGTCAATAGCCAATAGCAGAACCTGGATGCTCATATTGGTTCCTACATATTCTACGAAGATCTTTATCGGTCAAACCGCATAACAACAAACGTTATCACTACAAGAAATATGTCAACTTGTGACCTTCTATCAGTGACCCTGGAAGAATTGGTCATAAATTTATGACCATTTTAGATCAATTGGTCAAAATCTATTCGGGGGCCTCCAAACCCTAAACCATAACCACCATTTTGGTCAGAAAGGTCGTAATTTCATTAAAGGAAATGGTCGTAAAGTGGGGAGCATTGTCCACTGCCTCACACCCAGCTAATAACGACCAATATAAAATGGTCACTGCACTTGAGTTCGAATGCATTAGGATGATTAGGCAGCCACCTCAGCAACCTCGCTTATGTGTCATTATCTAGTTCTCATTTTTGCTTAAATGTTAATATTTAACAGAGTGGCGGGGCACACACTAACTGGAGGGACCCATTTGACACACACTACCACTGGTTAATAAAAAATATGCACAAGGGGGGACTCGAACCCACGACCTCGTGCTGGTTTAACTTGTTCACTACCACTGGGTTAGAGAGGGATTGTTGCCCATCTACTGGAATGGTTGTGTATATTATATAAAACAATGGTTGTCTCTTGCCAAATCTAAGTCATTGACAAGTGGGACCTATTCCTAGGATCGGACAGAGCCAACACTTACCAAAATTTCTAGGTCTTTCGACCAGGTGGCGGCGACAAAGGGCGGAAGCAACCAGCAGGGACCAAAGCGACCAGCAGGGGCCGCTTGCCTTGCCCACGACCTTGCCACATGTGACCTCGCCCATGGCCTCGCGGCGGAAGCAACTAGTGGGGGCAGAGGCGAGGCAGGGGCGTGGGCATGGAGCTGAAGCAGGGGCATGGGTGACCAATGGTGGTGGGGGTGGGGATAGGACCGGCGACCTCGCCCATGATAGAGACCAGCGACCTCGCCCACGATAGGATAGGCTTGCCAAGCATGGGGGACTCGCCGCCGCAAGCACACCTCCCAGTATGCACCCCTCTCCTCTTCCCCCCTCTCCTCTCTCACTATCTGCACCTCTTCGCCGAGCATAGATGTTCTTCAGCATAGATAAATTTTGTTGATGCACTGTTAGGAGTTAGGAGATAGCTTGCTTGTTTGGTAGATATTGCATAGATGAATTTTCTTGATGTATTATTAGGAGTTCTTCAGCTAGTTCGGTTAAGAATTATTCAGCTTGATTGGAGTGGAGTGGAGGGGATTTGGGGGAATTTGACCTAGATGGGATTTAAACCCTGCCAATACATGTTAACCCCTCTCATTTATCATGGAATTTGAGCTAGATGGGATTTAATCCCTGCCAATACCTGCCTTAGTTGTTTTTTGTTGTTTATCTGCAGATTGTTAGGAGCATAGTAATTGTAATTGATAGAAACTGGATAGTATTTGTTAGGAGCTAGCTAGCTTGGTCTTCCCAGAAACATGATCCTTCTAAATCTTGGTTTGGTTTAATTTGAATTAGCCTTCTCTGCAACATAAATTCATGCCAATTTCAGTGTTAGTTTGATTTATAGTTTGGTTTGTTTCAATGTTGTGGTTAGGCAATTAGCATATAAAATTTTCTGGATTTTTAGCTGCCATTACTGCCATACAATTTCATTAATTAATGTTGATGCACTTAGATTGATTTGCTAAGTTGCAACAATTTGTTGTCTTTAGTAGATGGACAGAAGCTGGATTAGAAAAGGAGTTAGAAAGTTTTTGAAAGAACATATGAAAGGAGTTGATGATTTCATGGCATTTGTTTGGGAAAATTTTTCCAACGATGCTCACATTCTTTGCCCATGCTATGGATGCCTCAACCGTTCAAGAAAGGCTCCAGGAAGAGTGGAAGATCATCTGCTTCTTAATGGGAGTCCAGCACATATGATAGATGGATATATCATGGAGAACCTTTAGACAGACAACCTCAACATTTTGAAGTTGATACAGAGGCCGCTCATATGATGGGTGTGGTGATACTGGCATTGATTTCATGGAAAAGGTTTTGCGAGATAATGCTGGTTTGGAGGAAGAGGATGGGCATGAAGATGATAGAATTCCTGACCTATTGAAGGATCTGTACGATGTTGAAGATCGTGATGATGGACAGAAGTCGATGTTTGCTGAGGTGTTAGAGGAGGCGAAGCGCGCAGCTCATGAAGGGGGTAAATTTCCAGGATTTACCTTCACTGTGAAGTTAATCCACATCAAGTCTTTCTACCGGATTAGCAATGTTGCATTCAACACAATACTCCGCCTTTTGAGATTGCAATTCCCTGATAGTTGTGTTCCAAGGTCTTATGATGAAGCATTGAGCATAATCCGCAGGCTAGGGCTAGGTTATGTTTCAATACATGTGTGCCCAAATAAATGTGTCTTGTTTCGGAAGGATTTAGCAAAGCATGACAACTGTCCAAAATGCAATGCCTCTAGGTGGAAAGATGCTGATGGGAAAAAGTCAATACCAGAGAAGGCACTGAGGCACTTTCCGTTGATACCAAGGCTGCAGCGGATGTTTATCTCGAAGAAATCATCGCTGGAGGTACAATGGCACAAGCTGAAGTAGCAACCTGTGGACAATGAGCTGAGGCATCCAGCGGACGGAGAGGCATGGAAAGAGTTTGACAGTAAACATGTAGATTTTGCGGCAGATCCAAGGAACCGAAAACTTCGCATTGCCACAGATGGCTTTAATCCATTTGGGAACATGAGCACGTCTTATAGCATGTGGCCCATTTTTGTGGTGCCGTACAAGCTGCCACCATGGGCATGCATGGATCAGTCCAACTTCATGATGTTGTTGCTTATCCCGGGTCCAGAGTCTCCAGGAAAGGATTTTGATGTCTTTATGGAGCCCCTCGTAGAAGAACTGCTCCAGCTCTGGACTGGTGTACCTACATACGATGCCTTGAGTCCGAAAGAAAAGTTCAATCTACGTGCTGCAATCATATGGTCCATCCATGATTTCCCGACGCTACACACTCTGTCTGGGAGGATCACAACGGGTTATCAGCCAGATGGTTATGCTGCTAACCTAGCAAAGTGTGTTACTTCTGATGGATTCAAGCTTTTAGTACTGAAACCCATAATTGGCACATCCTCCTCCAAAGGATTTTACCGGCAGGCCTCCGGGGAATCATGGACAAGGATATATATGAATCGGTTGCTGAGCTGGGAAATTTCTTTAGAGAACTATGTTGCAAAACACTCAAGTTAACTGTCTTGGAAAGACTTGAAAAATAAATCCAATTATTCTTTGCAAGCTCGAGAAGATTTTCCCTCCAGCTTTCTTCATCGTGATGGTCCATTTGGCGGTGCACTTACCAAAAGAGGCAATGCTTAGAAGCCCTGTGCAATACGGTTGGATGTACCCAATCGAAAGAAGGCTGCTTACTTGTAAGCGTTATGTGCGAAACACGACACGACCTGAAGGTTCGATTGCTGAAGCATATGTCATTGACGAGTGCTTGACTTTTTGCTCTAGATACTTTGGCGATGTGGAAACAAGATGGAACCAGCCGGGCAGAAATAGAGAGCGGTCTGATTGACAAAGTGCTAATGTCCCTATTTTCAACCATGGTGTGAACTTTCTTGGAGCCTCACAATACTTGGAGGCTGGTGATGAGTATGACAAGATGGTTTGGTATGTGCTCAGCAATTGCGTCGAGGTTCTACCATATATCGAGTATGCTATATCTTGTGCCCTCATTTTTTTTGCTTGGGTTGGCACCAGCCTAATGTTTTAATTCACATGTTTTGTTGCCATTGCAGAAAATGCAAGGAAGAGTTAAATCAGGAAGAAACCAATATCCATGTTGATAAAAGGGTTGCCAAGGGGTTTGCTAAGTGGTTTAAGAATCATGTGAGATCTTTAGCCACATGTTTTATGTTCTCTATGTTATTCACCAACTGTTAAATACCATTGTTGCTAAATGGTTTATTTGTGCAGATTGGAAAGTTGCATGAGGAGAAGATGGTTAGTGATGATCTATTTGCTTTGGCATGCTTACCGGATAAGCAAGTGACAGTGTATTCAGCATACTTTGCTGACGGTGTCCAGTACCACACCGTTGACTGCGAGGAAAAAGGAAGACACAGAATAGTGGAATCGTCACTGAGGGGTCACATGATCATGAGATCATTGACTTCTATGGTCAGTTGAGAAGCATCATAGAGTTGCAGTACAACTCTAGTGGAGGCATCCATCGCTCGATTGTCTTATTTTGCTATGACTGGTTTGAGCTTGGTAGCAAGAAGAAAAGAGACTTTTTGTCAAATATGATGGCCACTTCAAAAGCATCAACACTGCAAGGTGCTGGTATAAGAGTGATCCCTTTATTCTAACAACACAAGCAACAATGGTGTTTTATCTGCCAGACACTCTTTTGCACGGAAAATGGTGAGTTGTGCAAAACTTTGAGCACAGACACTTGTGGAGTGTGACTGAAACTGAAGTGGAAAAGGGCCCCGGTGGTGGTGGACTAACATACCAGGATGATGACTCTACGGAAGTTCCCTTGCAAGTTGATGATGACTCTATGGAAGTTCCGGTGCAAAGAAGAGTGCGAAGGGACCGGGAACATGTGCTCGTTGATGCTTCAACAGTTGAAGGCATCAAGAAAAGAAGAAAGGTGGTAGCGGATGGACATGAGAGCGAGGATGAGGAAAACAGGACTGATCATACTATGCTGCAATATTGTAGTGATGATGAGGAAAACAGGAGTGGGCATAGAGTTCCTTGTTTTCGTATCGACGACGATGAGTAGAGAAGGTAAATTTTATCTCCTTGGTGAGCTAATGCTATTTTGTCTCCTTGGTAGTTGTTGTTGATGTGATCCTGATGTAGTTTTTGTACTACAAATCTCTCCAGGTACCAAAATGCATGAGACTATGTAGTGATGGAGAGGCAGATGGTGGTTAAAGATACAATGCAAAATGATGTAGTTTTGGTGATCATGAAGTTTTGGTGATGGAGAGGCAAAATGAAGATGTTGTTTTGGTGAACTGAAGATGCAAAATGATGCTCTAGTAGTTTTGGTGAATTAAAGATGTTGTTTTTGGAGCAGTTTTTCTTAGTTTTGGTGATCATGTAGTTTTGGTTGTGATGTAAAAGATTGCAAAATGATGTTGTTTTTGGACTGAAGATGTTTTTTGAACTGAAGATGTTATTTTTGGTGAACTGAAGATGTTGTTTTCAGAGCTATTTTGGTCAGAACTAAAGATGTTCCTTTAACTAAATTTTGCACTACATGGGTGCGCTCCATCAGACAGCCCTTCTGATCCCACGCATGGCTCCATTTCACTGTGAGCAAAAAAATATGCGCGAGCGGGGACTCGAACCCACGATTGTGCGTTCATTTCACTGTGTTTCTACCAGTGGGCTAGGAAGAGGCTACTGGTCTTCTCCTCTATGCCATCTCTTTTCAAATCATCAAACTAGTCAAGTATCAAACACACACACCTCGCTGACAAGTGGGCCACTCAACCCACTCGCTGACAAGTGGGCCATTTTGCTATTGTACCCAAGCTACCCAAAAATATGCGCGCGGCCAAAAAATATGCATGAGCGGGGGCTCGAACCGACGACCTGGCGCTTATTTCACTGTGTTTCGACCACTAGGCCAGGAAGAGGCTGTTGGTTTTGTAATCTATGCCCACCCTTTTCAATATATCAAACCAGTCACATAGCAAACACAGAACTCGCTGATAAGTGGACTCACTCTTTTCCCCAGTCCTCCTCTCCACTCGACCCGCTCCTCCTCTCCATTCTCCACTCGACCCGCTCCTCCTCTCCATTCTCCACTCGACCCGCTCCTCCTCTCCATCGAGGTGACGGCCTCCCCAACTCCTTTCTCTCCCACCGCTGCCGCCTCCTTCCTTTCCCACCGCCGCCAACTCCTTCCTCTCTCTCCTGAGGTATGAATCCTTCCTCTCTCTCTCTCTCTCCTTCCTCTTAACTTAGTTTACTACTACTGGTTAGATTAGGGTTCTTGCCGCCGCCTAGATTGGATTAGATTAGATAGGGATTAGATTAGATTATGGTTTGATTGGTTAGGGTTTGATTAGGACTGCATTATATTATATTAGGGTTGGATTAGATTAGGGTTTGACTAGTGGGAATTGATTCAGTTAAGGATTGTGTTGTCAAGTTCGTGTCTTAGTGCGGCTAAGAATGTTGTTTCTTTCTTTCTTCATTTTGTTTCTTTCTTTCTACCTTTCAGTTAAGGATTACTCCTTATTGCTGCTACATCTCCACTTAAATACTCATAATGCTACTGTCCAGACTGACTATATATCTCTTGCTCAATTGGACTGACTATATATCTCTTATTAAAAGTGTGGTCTTGATCTTTTGTTTAAACCTGAGACATCATGCATAACTAGCTCTTCCTTTTCAGTCTAAACCTGAGACCTCTTTTGTTTTCAGTCACACTGTTGTTTTGTTGTGCTTGATAAACCTGAGACTTCTTTCTATTGTAATATTGAAACTATTGTTTTGTTGTACACTAATATTGAAGTTGTTCACTCTTTTACAGGAGCTCCGGGCCTAATTATCCCTTGGAAGGTCAGCTCCTGAATAGTAACTTATAGCTTTTGGTACATTTATAGATATGGAACAATGTCAAGTCTTGTTTATAACTGTGTCCTATTTATAGCTTTTGGTCCATTTATAGTAGATATGGTTCTAGCTGTGTTCTGGTCCATTTATAGTAGATTTTAGTGATGTTGCTGTTGGTGGTCACCTGATGATGTTGCTGTTGTTGTGTTAGTTTACTATGCTATCGTTGTTGTGATTCTTGTTGTGGTTACCTAATGATGTTGCTGTTGCTCTGTTAGATTACATTTATGAGTGCACATGCTCAAATCTGTGTGTCTGTTGATGTTTGTGCCATCAAAAATGTTGATGGGTGTTGTTGATGTTGATGGCTGCTGTTGATGTTGATGTTGATGTGCTTGTTTATAGTAGTACCAAATTGAGTCCATTGCCATTTATAGTAGGAGCAAATTGAGGCCATTGCCATTTATAGGAGTATTCCAAATTGAGGCCCTGACAAACACATGTAGTAAATATTCTACTGTTTTGAAGTGCTTCTTTCCTATTTATGTATAGTCCTGTTGTTTAATTTACAATGCTGCTTTTCAGAGAAGTGAGATGGCTGGCTTGGAAGGTTTTGAGTTCTTCGAGGTCGTAATTGAGAAATCTTGCAATAGGTAGGTATATTCAAGACAACATCTCCCCTTCACCCATCTCTTTATCATCACTCTACTGTCTAGTGCTTGATTGGCACAATTAACCACTGCTTGACCCTCACTGCAGAGGCTGCCTGACAAGTTTGCGAAGATGCTCGCCGGCCGTGAGCCCCACAAAATGAAGCTGCGGGAGGCCGGCAGCGGGCATCGCAGGCTCTGGGATGAGTCGGTGGTGTTCGACGACGAAGGCCACATGTACCTAGGGCCCGGCTGGGAGCATTTCGCCCGCGCCCATGACCTGAAGCTTGAGCACTTCCTTGTCTTCCGCTACGATGGCGACGCCATGTTCACCATGAAGATGTTCGACAACACCATGTGTTGCATGTACTACCATCACGACAACGATGCCAGTAAGCTATCTACCTCTGTTCTTCCTATCCTTTTGGCTTCCTCTACCAGCATGACAACGACACCATGTTCACACTTTGTTGCATTTGTCTAGGCAATGGGAGCAGCAGCAGGGATGACAAGGAGCGGAGTGGAGATGACGAGGAGTAGAGCGGGGATGACGAGGAGCAGAGTGGAGATGACAAGGAGCGGAGCGGGGATGACGAGGAGCAGAGCGGGGAGGAAGAGGAGTAGAGCAGGGAGGTGCAACCTATTCTGGCTAACGACGACCTTGCTATGGTGGTGGCTGACAACGACCCTGCTATGGTGGTGGCTGACAATGACCTTGCTATGGTGGCTGACGACGACCTCGCTATTGTGGTGGCTGATGATGACCTCGCGATTGTGGTGCCTGATGATGACCTTGCTATGGTGGTGCCTGACAATGACCTCGTGATGGTGATGGTGTCGGCGATCCCATGGCTTGGTGACAGGACCATGCCAATTGTGGTAGAGGAGTACATCCACGTCGGGATTCGCCACTCTGAGCGCATCAGGTTGATGAAGGGGGAGGAGGAGAACAAGTGAAGATGTTAAGAAATGAAGTGGCAATGTTAAGCATGTTAGGTTTAAGCTTGTTAGTGTAATCTGAACATGTCAATGTTAAGTATGTCAGGTTTAAGCTTGTTAGTGTAAACCTCTTAAGTATGATAGTGTCAGCCAAGCTTAGTTTGGAATTGATGAGAATTGAAAATTTGTGCATGCTCAAGTATGACAGTGTCATCTAAACATGTCACTTTCTTAATTATGAATATTCAGTTTGGTAATTGAAATTTTTTGTGCATGCTCATGGATGAAAGATAAAATTATGGTTTTTGTGCATGCTCATGTATGAAACAATATAAGTTTCATTTTGTGATTGTTAAAAATATGGTTTTTCGTGAAGCGGCTACAAGGAGGGTCACCCCAAATGGTGCTATTCCATGTCACGGAATGGCTTGCCCTAGCCACGGGCAAAGATAAAAATAGGCATTTCATCACAGAACCAACAACAGATTTGCATGACTCAAACCCTAGCCACGGACGGCTGTCGCGACGAAATCGGACGATTTTTTAAAACATCGTAGAAAATTAAAAACACAAAAAAATGAGAGACTTCCACGTCACATCATCAAATGTGGCCTACCAACTAGCAAAAATACTAAACTTGGAATACCGATGTTTTCTTGAAAAGGTGTTCTCAAAAACGACCTACCATGAACGAAGATTCATGGCTTTCAAGCCAAACTAGCAATGATATGGCCACATTTGTTGAATAGTTAGTGATAATATGCCCAAATTTGGCTCATGCCTCTGTCTTGCGATGGCAAACAATGTTGCCAAAGCTAGGTTCCAACTTGTTTCACAAAAAAAATGTTTTCCATTTTTTTTGAATGCTAAAAACATGTGTTTTTTGTGAAGCGGCTACAAGGAGGGTCTCCCCAAACGGCATCGTTCCATGACTATCTCAAAGTAGACCCTATTTTATGGACGGTCACCAAAAATCATGCATTTCTGACCCTCGTAGCTACTCCCGCCATTCAGACAACTTTCGGCCGATTCAGCTGGAACCGGCTGGAATTTGAACTACGGGTCCTCCATAGCTTGCCCATTATTTTTTGCTAAAAATCCTTTTTAGCTTCACAGGTAGGCATTTCATCACAGAACCAACAACAGATTTGCATGACTCGAACCCTAGCCACGGACAGCCGTCGCGATGAAATCGGCCGGTTTTTGAAAACACCGTAAAAAATTCAAAAAATGAGAGACCGCCGCATCACATCATCATATGTGGCCTACCAACTATCCAAAATACTAAACTTGGAATACCGATGTTTCCTTGAAAAGGTGTTCTCAAAAATGACCTACCATGAACGAAGATTCATGGCTTTCAAGCCAAACTAGCAATGATATGGCTACATTTGTTGAATATTTTGTGATAATATGCCCAAATTTGGCTCATGCCTCCGTCTTGCGATGGCAAACAATGTTACCAAAGCTAGGTTCCAACTTGTTTCGCAAAAAAACCGTTTTTCATTTTTTGAATGCTAAAAACATGTGTTTTTTGTGAAGCGGATACAAGGAGGGTTTCCCCAAACGGCGTTGTTCCATGACTATCTCAAAGTAGACCCTATTTTATGGACGGTCGCTAAAAATCATGCATTTCTGACCCTCGTAGCTACTCCCGGCCATTTAGACAACCTTCGGCCGATTCAGCTGGAACCGGCTGGAATTTGAACTGCGGGTCCTCCATAGCTTGCCCGTTACTTTTGCTAAAAATCCTTTTTAGCTGCACAGGTGGCATTTAAACACAAAACCAGAAACATATTTGCATGACTCGAACCCTAGCCACGGACGGCCGCCACGACGAAATCGGACGGTTTTTGAAAACATCATAAAAATTCAAAAAAATGAGAGACCGCCGCGTCACATCATCAAATGTCGCCTACCAACTAGCAAAAATACTAAACTTGGAATACCAATGTTTTCTTGAAAAGGTGTTCTCAAAAACGACCTACCGTGAACGAATATTCATGGCTTTCAAGCTAAACTAGCAATGATATGGCCACATTCGTTGAATAGTTTGTGATAATATGCCCAAATTTGGCTCATGCCTCTGTCTTGCGATGGCAAACAGTGTTGCCAAAGCTAGGTTCCAAAATAATTCACAAAAAAATTGTTTTTCATTTTTTTGAATGCTAAAATCATGCATTTTTCGTGAAGCGGCTACAAGGAGGGTCTCCCCAAATGGCGTCGTTCCATGACTATCTCAAAATAGACCTCTTTTATGGACGGTCGCCAAAAATCATGCATTTCTGACCCTTGTAGCTACTCCCGGCCATTCAGACAACCTTCGGCCGATTTAGTTGGAACCGGCTGGAATTTGAACTACCGGTCCTCCATAGCTTGCCCATTATTTTTGCTAAAAATCCTTTTTAGCTTCACAGGTAGGCATTTCATCATAGAATCAACAACAGATTTGCATGACTCAAACCCTAGCCACAGACGACCGCTGCGACGAAATCGGCCGGTTTTTGAAAACACCGTAAAAAATTCAAAAAAACAAAAAATGAGAGACCGTCGCGTCACATCATCAAATGTGTCCTACCAACTACCAAAAATACTAAACTTGGAATACTATTGTTTTCTTAAGCTATTTGCTATGATTTTAACCATGATTTCTACAAAGTTTACAAAAAAACCTAAATTTTTCTGCCTCCAAACCTCTAAAAACTGGTGAAAAATTCCCTCCTGCCCCACCAAAATTTCCCTCCTAGCACCAGATTTTACCACCAAAATTTCCCACCACTCCTGTCCCACTACCATGCGGGACCGACCACCCCTCTCCCACTAAACACACGGGATCCCACTCCCCTCCCCTCCCACTCCCAAAAATTTCCCCATTCCATTCCCCTCCCTCTCCCCGACGAACCCTAGCTTCTCCCCCCTCCCCTGCTCCGCGCCGCCCCACCCC